>NC_090932.1:1689250145-1689555723 GCF_040938575.1 Ambystoma mexicanum | reverse complement strand
TGGATTGCTGGAAAGAAGAAGCACAGAGTATCTGCAACTGGATGACTGGCAAGGAGAGGGCGACGCGCAGTGCATCAGCAACTGGACTGCAGGAAAGGCGAAGCACAGAGTATCTGCAACTGGATGACTGGCAAGGAGAGGCCGACGCGCAGTGCATCAGCAACTGGATTGCTGGAAAGGCGAAGCACAGAGTATCTGCAACTGGATGACTGGCAAGGAGAGGCCGACGCGCAGTGCATCAGCAACTGGACTGCAGGAAAGGTGAAGCACAGAGTATCTGCAACTGGATGACTGGCAAGGAGAGGCCGACGCGCAGTGCATCAGCAACTGGATTGCTGGAAAGGCGAAGCACAGAGTATCTGCAACTGGATGACTGGCAAGGAGAGGCCGACAGCAGTGCATCAGCAACTGGACTGCAGGAAAGGCGAAGCACAGAGTATCTGCAACGGGATGACTGGCAAGGAGAGGCCGACGCGCAGTGCATCAGCAACTGCACTGCAGGAAAGGCGAAGCACAGAGTATCTGCAACTGGATGACTGGCAAGGAGAGGCCGACGCGCAGTGCATCAGCAACTGGACTGCTGGAAAGGCGAAGCACAGAGTATCTGCAACTGGATGACTGGCAAGGAGAGGCCGACGCGCAGTGCATCAGCAACTGCACTGCAGGAAAGGCGAAGCACAGAGTATCTGCAACTGGATGCCTGGCAAGGAGAGGCCGACGCGCAGTGCATCAGCAACTGGACTGCTGGAAAGGCGAAGCACAGAGTATCTGCAACTGGATGACTGGCAAGGAGAGGCCGACGCGCAGTGCATCAGCAACTGGACTGCAGGAAAGGCGAAGCACAGAGTATCTGCAACTGGATGAATGGCAAGGAGAGGCCGACGCACAGAGAGGCCGACGCGCAGTGCATCAGCAACTGCACTGCAGGAAAGGCGAAGCACAGAGTATCTGCAACTGGATGACTGGCAAGGAGAGGCCGACGCGCAGTGCATCAGCAACTGGACTGCAGGAAAGGTGAAGCACAGAGTATCTGCAACTGGATGACTGGCAAGGAGAGGCCGACGCGCAGTGCATCAGCAACTGGATTGCTGGAAAGGCGAAGCACAGAGTATCTGCAACTGGATGACTGGCAAGGAGAGGCCGACGCGCAGTGCATCAGCAACTGGACTGCAGGAAAGGCGAAGCACAGAGTATCTGCAACTGGATGACTGGCAAGGAGAGGCCGACGCGCAGTGCATCAGCAACTGGATTGCTGGAAAGGCGAAGCACAGAGTATCTGCAACTGGATGACTGGCAAGGAGAGGCCGACGCGCAGTGCATCAGCAACTGGACTGCAGGAAAGGTGAAGCACAGAGTATCTGCAACTGGATGACTGGCAAGGAGAGGCCGACGCGCAGTGCATCAGCAACTGGATTGCTGGAAAGGCGAAGCACAGAGTATCTGCAACTGGATGACTGGCAAGGAGAGGCCGACGCGCAGTGCATCAGCAACTGGACTGCAGGAAAGGCGAAGCACAGAGTATCTGCAACGGGATGACTGGCAAGGAGAGGCCGACGCGCAGTGCATCAGCAACTGCACTGCAGGAAAGGCGAAGCACAGAGTATCTGCAACTGGATGACTGGCAAGGAGAGGCCGACGCGCAGTGCATCGGCAACTGGACTGCTGGAAAGGCGAAGCACAGAGTATCTGCAACTGGATGACTGGCAAGGAGAGGCCGACGCGCAGTGCATCAGCAACTGCACTGCAGGAAAGGCGAAGCACAGAGTATCTGCAACTGGATGCCTGGCAAGGAGAGGCCGACGCGCAGTGCATCAGCAACTGGACTGCTGGAAAGGCGAAGCACAGAGTATCTGCAACTGGATGACTGGCAAGGAGAGGCCGACGCGCAGTGCATCAGCAACTGGACTGCAGGAAAGGCGAAGCACAGAGTATCTGCAACTGGATGAATGGCAAGGAGAGGCCGACGCACAGAGAGGCCGACGCGCAGTGCATCAGCAACTGCACTGCAGGAAAGGCGAAGCACAGAGTATCTGCAACTGGATGACTGGCAAGGAGAGGCCGACGCGCAGTGCATCAGCAACTGGACTGCAGGAAAGGCGAAGCACAGAGTATCTGCAACTGGATGAATGGCAAGGAGAGGCCGACGCACAGTGCATCAGCAACTGGACTGCTGGAAATGAAGAGGTGCTGTGTACCTGGAACTTACTGCATGTGCTCTGCTTTACACAGTGTATCCTTTCATATTGGTGGGCATAGGCATGAGTATCTTTGGGCTCATTAGGCAAGGTGTAGGGACTAACGATATTGAGGTCTTGCAGGATCAGTGGACTTCAAACCTCGGCGATGATGGGGTGATATTAATCAGTGTCAGATCAGTGCTGCGGGCAATGGAGAGTGGATAGTTGTTTGGTACAAGCGGTATGGATGTTTTGGGTTATGTGGGTATTGTCTAAAGCTAGTTATAACCCTCTTTGAGGATTTGCAGCTTAGGGTCGCAGGTGGCGACATGGACTTTTAGCAATCTGTTATGTTTAGGTCGCCAAATGGTGACATTGACATTTATCAATCTGCTCAAAGTTTTGGTATGGTGCATATTGGATGGGAATGATTTCGTTTTTATGTGCTAGATGTAATCTATTTGATGCTTTGCAGGTCAGGGTTGCAAGTTTGCAACATGGACTTGTAGGTTTGGAGAGCTTAAAAGTAATAGCCGTAACATGCAGTAGTGATGTATGGTTTAGGCAACACAGAGAGCATTTTTACGTTATTGATGGTTTGAGCAAAATGTTAAACATGTGAGGTTAGGGTGTTGCAAAAATGGCTCGTAGTATCCATGTGTGCATGTGGCAAGCTGGATACAAAGTTTGGATGTTTGGTTGGCTGATGGCGTGTGAGTGCCAGGTCAACATGTGCTTGTCTGGGGGTAGCGCCTTCAGGACCTCTTAGTACCTGTGTATATGTATGGGTTGGGAGGTTGTTCCACGTTGTGTGGTATAAGGGGGTAGCGCCCCCGGGTTTTGGTATGGGCGTGATTGTGATAAGTCGCGCATGGTTAAACAGTGTACATGGGTTTCTGGTGTTAGCGCCACCAGTTATGTCGGGGCGTGACTATTAATGAGGTTATGCGTGGTTATCCCACGTACGGCTCTGTGAGGTGGTAGCGCCACCAATTGTTGGGGCTTGACTGAAGTTAGTCATGTGAGGTGAATAGTTTGGTATCTGGGTGGTAGCCTCCCCAGCAAGTGTAGGGCTGTGACTGCAGTATTAGTCACGCATGGTTAGGGGTATGTGTGTACGGGTGGTAGCCCCCCGGTTTTGGTATGGGCGTGTCTATGGTATTAGGCATTGCATGGTCACATATTACCCCACTTTGTGGTTTATTTACCACAAAGAATACATTTTTTCTATTTTCTGTGCACGAGCTATGCGGCTGTTTTTAGCTGTACTGTGTGCACTTCTATCACTCTTTCCACCCTCATTAGGGTCCGGAGTGTGACAGTGATATTGATTGTTGGTCCCGGTGTGCCTGGCCAGTGCATCGCGTATGAGGTGAGTGGTTGACTGTAAAGCACGTGTTACGTGTTAGCCCTGATGATCTGAGTCAGTGTGGATGTCTTATGTTGGTGTGTGTGGAGGTGTGTTGTGTAATGTCTTGCGCTGTTGTCGGAAAAGGAGAGATGTGTTGTGTAATGCTTTGCTGTGTGTGATGTGCATTGTAAGGGGAGGAGATGTGTTGTGTATGGCTTGGCTTTGCCGAAGGAATGCTGTGATGTCTTGTGGAGTGTTTACGCCTGAGTGATGGAATGCATGGGTGAATGTTCCAACCTGGTCAGTTGGTCTGCCCTCTGCCTGGGTGATGGGCTGCCAGTGTTTCATTGTCCTATATGTAACTTATATGTAACCTGATTGACTGCTATAAAGATGCCTATGAAGCTGGAAATAAACCTAGCATGTCAACCTAAGAAGGCTGGGAGCTGCTTCACTACATGATCCACTGCAGAAGTAAGCATGGGGTGGGGGGCACTGCCTCAGTCGCGCGCACTGTTGAGAACACATACCTCACTTGAGCCACAGGCATGAGCACCTACAAACGGACCGTTGATCTGATCACCTTCCCTAAAAGGTTAGAGCAGATAGCACCCCAGCAATTACAGATTTCTGATGTGAAGACCCACCACCTCCAGATCATAGGAAAGAGTTTATATATCTGCACATGTAGGACCTCCTCACAGCAAACAACAGCGATTTCCCACTGAAGATTAAGCTCAAGAGATGATATTCAACCAAGCTCAGAACCCACCAATTCCTTTGGCTATTCTAAGTTAAACTAACCTTCTAAGCTTTTAAGAGGATTAGATAAGAAGTGCAGTTTAAGGTAACCACATTTAAGGCTGACAAATGTGTCTGGCAGAGGTGTTGTTTGGGGGGGGCTTGAGGGGGCTATAGCCCTGGGTCTTTTGGTTGTAGGCCTGGATAGAAGCTCAGGTGCTACAACCAAAAATGCTAGATAGCCCTGAGTCCCACAAGTCCAGACATTAACATAGCCTCTGATCTTTTACAGACCTAGCAACACCCCGGGTGTCGGGTAACTGTGGATTAAGAAGGTCAGAGACAAGAAAGATCACCTGCTTGACTTTTCTTTTTTTCTAGTAACGGACTATAAAGTCCCTTCGACATGATAGCACAGACAGAACACACAACAAGCAACACAAAAGGTAAGCATTGAGCAATGAACTTCATCTTAAAGCATCAGGAGGAAATGGTTCAAAATGACCAAGGATAACTAAATAACATTCCATGGTGAGGACATGATATCAAAACATACTTAGTCCAGCACAATCTTTAGATTGGTCCGGGAGGACGTAAAATTCAAATTTTTCCAGAGTCTCAAAAAACAAGGAAAATAATTTTGGCCACAACCAATATTAATAATAATAATAATACATTATTTGCTAGCCCCAGGAACCGAGGCCTTAACTTGCACCATACGCGAAAGCCTCCAATCTTGAGATCAAACAGAGCCAGGACCCACTCCACTCTACTACGCAACCAGAACAAGACCTTGTTTCTCAGGACTTTCTCAGGGCTTCTCTGGTTTCATATCTCTTTGGTCTATCCACATTAATAATGAAAAGATTCGTACGATCGCTAACCAACTTTCTATCTCAGGCATTTTCAATTTGTTTAATGCAAATCTCCTGCAGCCTTAGAATGGGTAAGAATGTTCTGAGGGGCGAGAACCCTAAACGCAATAATTCCAAGGACCGTCATAGCAACACTCGTAGCCAGACAAGTCACTATAGGTTGCTGTTCATTGTTTTCCAACCTAACCCCAAACCCCATATGACATTTCATCAAGTCAGTTGGTTCTGAAGAATCCGGCATATTGAAAAGTGGCAGTGGTACAGTCAAATCATTTTGGAAGGCTAGATCCATGGTCAGCACCTCCGTCTGACAGCCCATATCTGACATGTCTGATGGAAGCGGAGGTAGGATATCTTTAAAAGATTCTACCCGTAATTGGAAGTCAATCATATTATTACATTTGATAAAATCAGATATATGTTTTTCTTTAATTGAGTGCCATGTTTTGGAATCAATTTGATCTTGATCAGATCCCTTAACTCCCACATGAGACTGGATAGACAACTCATTAACTGCATTCTCTAAGGTCTTCATAGGAGACTGCATCGCAACAAGTTGATCAGAGATACCAGCAGGCGGGGAGCAATATTCTGGATGTACATTTCCTGGGCTCTATCAGTGGTCATTTCAGCAGTACTTAACACTAAAGTGTGGTATGCACACTAAGTCACAACAGCACAAATTAGAGAACGTTGGTCCACAGGAGGTTATATCCACAGTCTGCCATGACCTGCCCTAATCAGCATGATCATGGATATGTATAAGCAATATCCCACTATATTAGGTGCACACAGGGTCTTCTGCAATCCCTACACATATGCCCTGAAACGGACCCATCTAAATAAAATGCCTAATCAGCAAGGCAATGTTCTATGTCGCACCTCCAGCCTGCGTACGCAGGATACCTTCAACACAGCACTGGATCAAGGAGAACTTGCTCTATTGAAGTACACCACCACCGCTCCCAGTTGCCTGGTGATGCAGTATCATGACCAGGACACTGTACACTGCGGCTCACCAGCTGGCAACTCAGCTACCCTCAGCAACGCTTCTGCACACCGGGGTACACCAGTACTCCTGCCTCCCGCTCCAGCTACCACTTCTACCGGGCTCAAAGCAATGCTCCTCCCAACTAGCGGAAAGGCCCAATACCCGCAGAACACACCCTCAAACCGCAGTGCACGCGAAGAGAGCAGGTACCGAATATCCATAGTTGCCACAGAGCAAATTGCATGCAGTTGGAGAACTGATCAGCTAATGGAGAATCTCACGATAAAGCAGGAGTGTGCTGGGCTCTGCTTAGCTGCCCGCTGTGAAACAAGGTTTCAGCGTTTAAACCCCTTAATCCCTGGCTGTCTGAATCTTGTAGTGATGGAACAGGGAGGGATGACGTTACTTGTGGTGATGCGTCCCTTCCACGGGTCCGATGATGACAATTTATGAGTTGCCGTACCTGTTCTTGTGATGTGGTGTCTCTCGGATGTGGTGCCCAAATGGGGAGAAACTACAAGAGGTTGAGAGTTTTTTGGAATCTACTTCTCGGATGCTGGAGAGCTGCAGGAAGACATTTCCACTAGTCTTAGCCACAATCCGGCATTCGATGTGCGCTCTGCTTATACCTTTAGGTGATGTCATAGGAAGGAATGGCCATTGTCCATGCTTGGCTTGTGACTCACTCTGTTCTGCTGTGACAGGTCTAGTTGTCACCTACACTAACTATGCAGATGACACTCAGATACTCATACATATCACTGGGGACTATGAGATAGAGGCCAAAATGCTCAACAACATCTATAGTATTATCCAAGCCTGGATGGCCAAACACGGACTATGTCTAAATGACGAGAAAACTGAGCTCCTACTCCTAGGATCCAAGCTCAAACTCAATAAGCTAAGTAAACAATTTGAAGCCTTCAACATCGATGGTAACTCCATCAAGTCTCCAAAGATGTGAAAACTCTTAGCATTTACATCAACTCAGCACTAAACTTATCAAGACAGGTTAACACATCAGCCTAGTCCATAGCTTACACATGTAAGTTAATCACTGCTTGTAGACTCTTCATCTCCACACCTAACTGCATCACCCTAGCTAAAGCATTAGCACTATCTAATTTAGATTACTGCAATGCACTCTATCTTGGAACTAGCCAGCAGAACTTGAGAAAAATGTAAATTCTCCAAAATACCAACATCAGGACCATGCTGAATATTCCTAGATACCACCATATATTAGAAGCTAGACAGAACCTAAACTGGCTCTCCATCAAGCAAAGGATAGCATATAAAACTCTTTCACTCACCCACAAATGTCTTGCCAACCTCGAACCCAGCTATCTGACCAAAGACTTCACCCATAACACCTCAAGCCGTCCTATGAGGTTGGCACAGGCACACTGCCTCAAAGTCACAGGCTTCAAGATTCAAAAGGCTGAAGGGGATAGTTTCCCAGTACTTGCAGCCAAGTTATGGAACTCACTTCCTCACTCACTAAGAGCTGAACAGGTCTTTCATCCATTTAGAAGGAACCCCAAAATCTAGCTTCTTGCGCAAGACCCATAGGTCATGTCTTGCCCCAGGCCACAAGATCGACATAATTGTAATTATTTGCTGTAATAATTTGTTGCTCTGTATATTTCTGTAATTGTATGATCCCAGCTGCATGTCATTATTTATTGCTTTGTATATATCTGTAGCCCAAGTCTCAGTTATTTGTATGTCATCTGCCTCTTTATGGCACTACCCTCATCTGTAACTATGTAATTACTTTATATATTAATGTTTATTATTGTGAAATGTATCATTTGTAACCTCCTATGTAAGATATGTGCCCAGATGCCTATGGGCTGGGAGCCCTATACAAATAAACAAATATAAATACAAATACAAATGTCCACTTTCAACACAGTAAATGTTATCATTTTTGCGGGTATTCCACAGCATCTGTCCTTCAAGCCTGGCGATTTCTCCCTTTCGTCCAAGGTCACATAACAATTGAAGCTTGTTTTCAGCGTGTATGCATGGTAGGTTTCGTTTTTATGAAATAATAGCACAATATTAAAACATACTGGACAAGACGCGGCAGTGTGAACTGATTAATTTCTTCTATCCCCCACAAGTATCATCCCATGAAGTGACCGTCACTCCATGGAGCGAAGAGCACAGCTGACCCACGTGGCATTCGAAAAAACCATGAAAAATAAACAAATTGTTGGCTGGCATCCACCAATGCCACGTGATCTTGAATACTGTCTTACCCATCACTAGTGCGGGTTATGAACCTATACATATATATATATATATATATATATATATATATATATATATATATATATATATATATATGATGTCATTCACAACACCGTGGCCTTTCCATGGGCAAAATCATTAATTCTGGAGTCTCAACGTTCACGAGGAGCAGCCACCTTTGATGATTATTTTTTAATTTTGGAATAAAATTGACCTTGTTAAACTCTGCAAGATATCTCTTTGCTTCTTTCCTGAGATGTTTGTGTTAATTATGTTGTGAACATAACAGGGGACAGCCGTTCACATTATCTATCCCATCTGAGGCAGCCCTGTCTATGTTCAAGCAAGACAGGTTACATTGCTTCCCCATACCATGTTAGTTATATCCATGATCCGACTAGGCCTTGTGACAATCGGCCGTGTGTGTGCATATTGTAAGTGTGGATGGGCGTTAGACAATTTTTCTCAGTCGTTCCCTGAATTTTCAAATGTGGGCCTGAGAAGTCTGTAGCCTTGTGCTCAACATGGCAGTAGTACACAAAGGCACAAAATCGCAATGGTCAAACCAAAAGCATATCTTCTTGGGAATCCCATAGCAAGTCAGGAAGGGGCCTGTGGCGATGAAGAATTGGTTCCCACTATTCCATTAGGGTATGACCTTAGTGGCAGATCAGTTTTGAAAGCTGTAAACAGCAGGTGAGTGCAGGCCAACCCAGGCAACATCAAATTCCTTTGGTAGTCTCTATCCGTTGTACCATGAATCTCAGCAAGAAATCACATAGTCTATTATAGGCACGGTATACAACTATGAATTGTATTCTGGATAACTGTCATTCTAGGAGAGTTGGACCTTGGGTTGTAATATTCAATGACAGTTGCTTTTCGGTTCACAGAATAGAGAATGCCATGACTTCAAATTAGGTTTGGACAACAGTTACACTCAAGGTAAGTACCACCGATATTCCAAGGCACTGAAAGCCTGGTATATCCTAAGATTCCTTTTGTGTCAGTCCAAAACAGACCACAATAGCATATGATGATATGATATTGCATTCATAACGCAAATATGCACAAGTGCTTTAAGGCGCGACAAGGCTAGGGAGGGGAGACAGAGGCAGGGCCATTTTAAGCACTTTTGGGGCCCTGGCCAGAGACTTTTGGGGCCCTCCTCCACCAAAACAAAGGAATTAAGTGATCAATAATATCTGACCAGCCCCCTGCCACAATCACACCCATGGTTTGATATGCTGCCTCTCAGCATTAAACATAAGGATGTTTACTCCCTTTAAGTCCCCTTACCCTCAACATTCTTGCTCTAATCAGACTGGTAATGTTGGCCTTCAAATGTTACTTGTTTATCGGTCTACGAAGATGTTACTTCTGTTCTTGCATAGATACAGGAGACTTTATATCAATAGAATCCAGGAAGGTAAGCAGCCTGTAGTATTAATGCAGGACTGTATGTAAAAAGTACGTGTAACTCAGAATAGAGAGAAATCTCACATTTGCTGCCTCACAGAATGCAAACGTGTTCAAGCATGGATAGAGCAGACCAGTTGGTAGGAGGGAGAAAGCTACACGTACCCTAGCATGGATAGTGGATGTAGATTAGAAGCTACCAGGAAGGTGTCTGTATCTAGACAGACTGAGATTATAAGTGGGACATAGTTTTCAAATATTGTTACCATTAGAGATCAAAGGAACACGTTCCTGTGGTGTGCATATATATAGTGGAAGCAACACTATAGCCAGTGAAACCGTGAGCAAGGCGTTTGTGAAGATCATACCCTGAGAAGGAAATCACTCTGAATGGGTGACAATTTTGAAAGGTGTAGGGAATGACAATTTTGAGAGGTTAGGCAATACAAGATTACATGAGATGCCCTTATCACACATTGGTTAAGGGGTGAAGCTGGGATGTGTGCCAACTCTGCAATTTCTACATTTGAGCACTTTCATTACCAGTTCTTACCATGAAGTAAAATAATCTCATTTTATGAAACTGACTTGGAAAGTACACGCAACACATTACCAAACATGACCATATTTAAAAACTAAATATTATATAAGGGTGTAACACAGGATGATTCTAGCTTAATGCTCTCCATCATCAAGAGACGTATATAAGTACAAGCATGCCAATCGATGTGATTTAATAGATTTCCACTCAAACGGCCTACACAAGAAGAAAGATCAAGTAATGGGCTAAACCAGTGGTATTCAAACTGTGGGTCGCGACCCCCTAGGGGTCCGCGGGTGCATCCCAGGGGGGCCCTGAGAGCTCAGCATGAAAAAAGATTTTTTTTTTTTTTTTTTTTTTTTTTAGATTGGAAGAAATGGGCAGGGGTGGCCCACATGGGCGGGCTGAAGCATGAAACTGTCTCAGGCAACAATGAAAAAGTGGCCCACAGTTGTAAATGGATATTCATTCCTTTAGTCACAGACTGGGCCTCATTACTACTATGGCGGACCAGTAACAACGGTGCTGGTAAGCTACCGGCACCGTTGCTACCGTTCCGCCATAGTAAGAGTTGTGCTCGTGGGTGCTTGACAGCCCCCGCCAGGTCTGACCTCAGCTCGTCGGATGCACCAGCACCGTTATTAACGGTGCCGGTGCATCCGAGCTCCCCATTCCCATTTGAGCCATATGGGGCTCAAATGGGAATGGGGATCTACCGGCACCTTCGAAAGGGCAATTATCATGTCCGCCTAACTCGGCATGACCTAGTAATTGCCCATTCGCGGGTGCCAGACCCGGATGCAACTCCAGTGGCAGCCGTGCCGGTTTTACCGGCACAGCTACCGCCAGAGTAGTTATGAAGCCCACTGTTTCAATAGTACCCAAAGGGGTGCTTTGTGTTAAAATGTAAGTAAATGGTGATATATTCAGCAACAATGGTCAACATTACTAACTGCATAGTTAAGTAACTCATCAAAATGGTCCAAATTGGCCAAAATGGTGGCCCATTTTGATTGGCCCAAACTAGCATTTTACATTTTTGGTACAGGCATTGCCCTATAGGCCTGTCTGAGCCTGGCGGCTCATCCATAATGGCAAGAGGCGCCCACCCAGTGGCCCCTCACCCATTATGGAGGAGCTAAGGAGCCAGCCCAGTGAAACAGTGAGCACTCCCTCAGCTGCTTTATCCAGCTAATGGAGTGCTCCTGGGCTGGCTGAACTGTCAAAGGGAAACACTGTTTCCCTTTGACAGTTCAGTTTAGTTCCCCAGCCGCACATGCTCACTGAGCCATGCAAGTGCTGGGGCGTTTTGCTTCGCCAGCATTGCATAGCTCATTGGAAATGCTGGCTGGGGCACTGCATGTCTGTATGTCCGAGGGGGAGCTCCTGCGCCTCCTCGCACATACGGACAGAGCAGCTGGAGCAGGCCGTTTCAGCACCCACACACAGGCCAATGCAGAAGGTACGTTTATGTTCATTGTTTTTATTTAAACATGTGTATGGATGCGTTATGAGTGAGTGTATGGTGATGGATGCTCATTTGAATGATAGAGTGATTGCTGTATGAATGTGCAGCGCCTTGCATATACACATAATCATGTTCATTGTGTTAGGACCAGTGGGGCCCAGGGGACAGGGATGGTATCTTTTTACCGGACATCTATCATTCAAAACCCTCTGCCTTGTCCACAAGGCTTTCTGGGGCCTGGGTCCAAAATACCTTCAGCTATTCCTCCGCAAATACCTCCCCTCTCGAGCTCTTCACTCCTCTACCTCCAACTCCCTCAGGGTCAGTCGTTTATCAAAGAAACGAGCTGGGGGTAGATCTCCGTCTTCGGCTAGGGCCTCCCTCTGGAACAGCGCCCTGCCACTCTAAAACTTGAGGAGAACCATCTTTCTTCCTGCACTTATCAGACCTACCCTGTCTGCTGCCTTAAACGTAGCACTTGCAAATTGCTGGCTGCACTACCACTGTTTGTTGCCTTTATTATTTATTTATTGTTATTTATCTGTTTCTCCTCTGCTTCGCACTTTCCACTTCTCCCCCCTTCCATGCACTTTTCCCCTCACACTTGCGCGTTCTCAATGTCACTGGGCCTAGTAAGATCGCTGCTTTATTCTCCTCTGTTCCCCTCCCTTGCCTTGTCACGCTCTGAAACACTTGTGTACGAGCGCGATAGAAATAAAATATCAATGCCTGCCCCCTGGACTCCCAGCAACAATTGCAAACTGTTTGGCTATTTACCCATTTTTTGTTAAAAGTATGCTCTACAATGCAACATTTTAACCTATTATTTAAAAAAAAATTCACAGGGGGAAACCCCCCCGAACCTCCCCTTAATGCCCCTCCACTTAAAAAAGATTCACCAGCCGCCACTGGCCCTCAGACTGTGTTGGGAACGGGATGGGGGAACCGAGGGACTATGGTGGGAGCACAATGGGCGGGAACCATGGGATAGTGATGGGAGCAGAGTGGGGAGAGCCCTGGGTGTGTGATGGGGTGGGGAGAGACCAGCGACTGGGTAGGAGTGGGATGAGGGAGCCCAGCGACTTTGATGGGAGCAGGTGACGGCGCGCAATATATACTGTCCATTTGGCATTTCTGGGGGGTCCCGACCTGCCCAAATTTTGCTCAGGGGGGCCCTGGCCAAAAAAGTTTGAAGACCACTGGGCTAAACGATGCCACCAGCATGCGAGAAGGCAAACTTCACAGAAGACAGTACAATAATGTACGAGATATAAGATGATTGATAGGATCACTGTATTGTCTGCTGGCAAAGCCAGGATATAAGCATGAATTATTTGGTTCCAAATTCTGATACTTATTCATCTCTTGGACTATTAGTTTATGCTCATCGGTGGAGGCGATTGCCTAGGTTTTACAACACCCCATCTGAGCACCCCAATTTCTAGACCTTCACCATAAGCATGACATGTTCGTTTTTATAGTAACCCCTATCTGGTGCAGGTATATTGCTGATAATAACACCTGTTGTGCTGCAAGACCAAGTACATATGGAGGCAGGTTTATAAACTTCAGATATAGGAAAGGCTCAGCCAGCCTTACACGAATGTGCTATTCTAATCTTGCATAGGAACACATATCACTGCAACTAATGCTTAACACACTGAGCTAACTTCTGAACCATTGTGGCACTCAATTTACCAGTATGCATTTCCAATGTGGCTATTGCACATGATCAACATAATTCCCACAGGACGGAAAGAATGCTACAGGAGTTGTGTCGCAAGGAACACACACACTATATATACCACAGTGAACATAGAAAGCATTTTATGATGATTTGATTGAGGAAAAATGTACTTTCCAAAACAGACAGGCAATAGGTTTAGAGCCTCAGCACCATGCAATACCATATCCTTGTGTGTGCTATTTAAGTCTGGTGAACAAAGGAATCTTTCTTCTTTAGATCAGGCAGCTTTGTGGGGCCCCCTCAAAGGAGGGGACCCTAGGTAAGTGCCCCTTTGGCCTCCCATAAAAACGTCCCTAGACAGAGGGAAGACAGAGACAAAGATCTTATTAAACCATAATGAGAGAGCACAGAGACCCTATGTAGAGTCTATAAGTGTGGGTGGGAACGACAAAGAGGATGTCAGTGTGGGTTTGCCTGTAGGAAGCACTGGCATAGGTATCAGTGATACGGAGCCCTGGGTTGGAGACCAGGATGTGCTTCTTAAACGTATTCCTATCAGTTTCAGTGAGGAGAGCAGGGTAGTCGATAGAGAAACAGTTCAAAAAGATAGGACAGAGAGCACCATAGAGTTGGTAGGGAGAGGAAATCAGAGGAAAAGTGTTGGAAGGGGCTGGGAAAAACACAAGGGAAGGACACAGGGAGTCACACTGTATGGCAACCTAGCTACAACAGGCACTTATTGCCAACGATTTTACAAAGAGGATACATTGGAAAATGATATTTTGGATGCTAAGGTGAGCTATGTAGAACTATGGAGAATCCACAAACACACACACACATCAAAAGACTGAAATAGTTTCTGAGTGTGTAAAAAGGTGCCCACTCGCTGAGGTGTTTGAAAAAATAGTACACCGCTAAAGCACAATGTTCTGGAAGTTATGGGGTTGACACAGGTCAGGCAAATGATCATTGCTATGAAAATCTTACCCACCATAGACCTTCAATGCCAGTGCCAGGCACTGCATATGTGGTTTGGGCCTAGAAGAGGGTTTGACAGACAGCAAGCCTCAGTGTACCATTGACTGATGGTAAATATCCATTTGCCCATCGCTATTTAACCAACCCAAATATATCACCAATAGCAACCGCAGACGTGTGTCTTATTGATCGTGGAACAGTAATATCAATAAAGGAAAGGTAAAAGATATACATAATGAATCATACACCAAATATAATCTGCATAACTAAATACGTTTTAATACTTTTTATAGCATTGAAATTGGGTGTAGTAGCATTCAATTGTTGATGTACAATGTACAGAAATTGGGAAACACATCGAAAGTGTTAATGTGAATAGATTAAGAAGACAACTACTGAATATTTTAATCTTGAACTCAACTTTTCTACAAGTTCCTCTTTTGGTGGACATGGCTCGCTTGCAATGTTTCGTAGCACTGTATGTATCCTAGGAACAAATTCAGGCTAGATTCCATGGGTATCCATGGCCAACAAAATCAATGTCAAATCTTTCACAAAATCTAATTCCATTTCCTGGTATCTTGGCTAGGCCACCATTGTTTGCTTTGTTTTGTAAAGACATGAGGTAACAAAGCATTCTGAAGTTTCCAGCAGTTTTTGCTTCTTCCCTCTCAACGTTCTCATTGTGCGCAAGTACAGCTAGTCTTCTTCTGTCCTTCATACCGTCTATGCCAAAATGCAACCTTTTGAGCCTGTACTTTAGGCACATTTTGTAGAACACCTTCAAATCTCTGCTATGACAGAATGCTGTCAGTCCCTCAGGTCTCTTGAAAGCATTTTATCATACACAATCTTCTCAAGAGCTTTGTGTAGAGGTGAACATGGCACCAACCACTTCTTCTTGCGTTACTGCTCCTTCGATAAAGGTCCATGTGCACATTCGTGAAAATGTTGGTTTTCTGTCCATGGGTGTGCGTTGGAACAATGGTGCATCAATGAACACCATTTTTTAAGTAGAATTTCTACAGACCCATCACAGATTTTTGTTGCTACACCAAAGATGGCTGCTGATAGACTGTCACCACTTTAAAATATTTTCTGAACCCTTTTTTCTACAAGCAGCTGTAATTTATTTATTGACTGATTTGGCAATGTGCCATACATCTAATTGATGACGAATGTGTGGAAACTGTTCTCGCATGGCCTTGGCTATCGAAGCATGCCTGTCAGTGGCTATCAGGTCTATTTGCATTCCCCTCGATTGAAGATGGTCAACGAATTTGATGAAACCATGTTTCTCCATGGCCACAGGAGATGTACATTTAGATACCTGTTCTCCGAACTCACAATGTTTTTACTTTCCATTTCTTGAAGGTGGAATGTGCAGTACTTTGCTGAAAATCTTGGCCTGTCACACTGTCCGTCGCCAGCTAGCCAGAAATGTTTGCCAGCGAATGTGCTTTCGATTGACATCTATTCAATTTTCCATGTTTGACTCATAGCGGGGAATAGGAATTCCTTTGATATTTGTAATATTGGGTTTTAATAAGGAACTCAACTCTCACAAATTGACAAAAACTGGACATTTTACCGAAAGTAGACCAACTGAAAAGTAAAACTGCAGAACAAAGGAGATTTGCCCAGCATTTGTTGAGTGGACCATGAAAATGTATCATGGAGGTGGACAAAGATGGCTTGGATTTTGAGGTTATTGCCTTGTAGTACACGCGACACATTCACCAATGGCTCCCCGCCTATTTTCCCCCTCAATGTATGGACACATTTCAGCATCTGTACAATCTCTAGCAGGCAGCTGTCGAATACAATGTATTTTTGCTCCTTTAATAGGCAATCGTCCGGCATGAATGTGGTTTGTGACTCGACTGTGGTGGACAAATCACCCGTACTAGGCAAACTGAAGTTGAGATCTTTAGTTAGTTCCTCTGTCAATTGCATGGAAGCTTCAGTCTCTGTTAGTTCAGTTTGTGATATTTGCACACAAATTGGAGAAACAGTTAAAATCAAATGTTTTTGCGTGGAACATTGTTTGCAGGTGTAGATTGTGTCAAGGGGTCTGCAAGGAATTGCAAAGCTTCTTCATTGTATTCAATTTCATCTTGTCGAGTTGTCACATGGCAGCAATGGTCCATGGGCACTTTGCATGGTTCGCCGATCACATACCATTCAATTCCCAGTCATTGGGCATAAGCATCACAAGTCAGCTTGTTGACTGGACCATGCTGCACCTCAAATATTAGTTGCTCCATTGTGAAATCCGTTTGGCAAGCAACATCTTTGGCTTCATTTGTTGTCAGTGACTTTATAATTCTCTTCCTTCTGGGCCTCAAAGCGATGTGTTGAGAACATGGTCAATGTATAGCACACAAACAGCACATACCAATATGAATAAAACGCCAGTATAAAAACTTCTATAAAACAAACCTGTTTGTTTGTTACCCTTGTTTTCTTGATTTTCTTTGACACAGTGAGATTCTCTTCTGGTACATGTGCCTCCTCTTCTAATTCAACACCTGGTTACATTCCTTGAAATGAATATTCATTAAAAAAAAGAAAAAGTTTATTAAACTGGAAAATAAAATGATTAATCGCACAGAGCACTTACACACAAAGCCTTGAATACAGTGTACGTTATTTAGTCATGATAACATTTCAGATTTCACATGATAACCTTCTGCGATTGTCGCACGTGCTTGATCAAAGATCAATGTGGCAAACACACTGAAAATAATGTTGCCTTCAAACTTTAAAAAAAAAATCTATTCTGCTTTATGGAGGAAGTGTAACACTCAAACTGAAATCAGAAAAGTTTGAAACAGTGCATTGTCATATGCATTTCACTCTGTAATAAAATACTTGTGGGATTTACTTTCAATCTTGCAAGGGAACTGTAAGTACGCATACCTCATAATCTGTACCGGTTGCAAAGGAGGAGGTGATTGTAGTCATAGTTCCAGCCTCCACTATAACACAGTACATGTTTCAATACGTATGAAAACAGCAAAATGTAACCGAGACAAACAGATGCAAACAATTGTACATATAGAGAGAAAGCCATACATGCCACTTAGTTTTATTAACAGATTGCACACATAAACATTTCCATTTTGTTTCAAATTGCAAGCATAACACATTCACAAATGCAATAAAATTACTTGGTAGGTGAGTGAACTTGATGTTGACTCTGGAAAAGAAATTGATGCAGAATCTTGCTCCAACATTTTCCGTGCATTGTCATAAAGTGGTACAAGGGAAAATTAAAGTTGTATTAGATATGAGGTAAGTTCCAAAGCTTTGTGCATGCTGGTAGGACTCACCATTGGGACACTGGAAGTGTCAGTGGTTTGTCACTTGTGAGCGTCTGTGCTTCCATCACTGTGCTCTACGCATAAAAAGGGACATGTCAAGCAACCGATTACGAAAACATTATGCGACTTTCAAAGGGAACTATGGTATTGTTTTATAATGGTCATTATTGCTTGATTTATTAGAGGCACAAGAAAGTGGGGATCGATGTAGTATAGTGAAACGTAGTATAGTAAAAATGTAATACAATCTGGTTGCTTTGGAAACTTTAATAAGACAGTTTTGAAGTAAATATACACAGAAAGCTCAAATCCATTCGTAAAGTTACCATTTCAGTACCCTACCAAATTTAGATCGAGAGATCATAGATAGTACTTATTTATGAAACCCATCATCCTACATAACAAAGACAGCTAATTTATCAAGTAGGACCCACCGGAGAAAGCGTGTGCATAAGTGCGGTTGGAATTGCATTTGGAAGCAATTTACGTAGAATTCTGGGTCGATGCTTTTTTGTGTACTTGGATTGTTCGTACATATCGTCAGTAAGGTGCCGGCTGAAGATGCGGAATCAATTGGCCCTCACATCGTTCAAGACATCTTGGGCTCTACTTTCAATCTCGTCCACCGGAAAAATACAATATTTAACCCATTTTATTATTAAATCAATATCCTTCGGGAATGTATGCAGGACCATGCCCAGATGTTTTGCATTGCTCATAGAAGGGCAACCGAGAACCATACAAGCAGGCAATCTTGATAAGTCAGTAAGATATGTATAAAAATACATATAAATAATGACAAAAAATACTGTATGCATGTGATTGATGTAATTATAGTACATCTCTTTATGCAATATTTGTTTTAGTCAAAGAAAGAAAACCTGTGTAACCTTGTCGAATGAACACAGCAATAACTATCTTACAGAAATGATTGGTATACCGCAAATCGTAACGTGTTACTCGTCCATTGAATGTACTTTCATGCATCAACAGGGAACATGCCTTCAAACATGAACCATGAAAGATTCCATTCTATTGCACTGGACATTGATGCAATGCGCCATTTTTCGAGATCAAAATACTAGAAACATTAGACACTGGCAAAGTCATTGAGCTAAATGAACATTACAATGCTCCGTACAATAGGTGTAAATAGAAAGAAAATTGATAGCAGCAATTGATGAATACAGAGAAGTAAATTGGTGACCTACCACCCTTACCTGGATGAACAAACACACCGATTCAGCAAGCAGGGGAGCAAGTATCTGGGGAACAAGTTGCACGATCCACAGATACCTTACAGAGCACAGAGATTTTCTCCTGTAAAATGTCAAGGTGCTTATAAATTATTAGAAAAGTGTATGTGTATGTGAATGTGTGAAGTGTTTGTTGTGGGGTCTTGCAGAGGGGAGCCTGGAGACACTGGGTCTGGGGAAGCCATGACAACAATGGTCACCATGCAGAAGAGCCCTTTTGAAGTGTACATGGTGTTTGGCACCTTGGCTGTTCTCACCCACCCAGCCCCCTTGCGAGCGCGTGGCCAAAGGTGCGAAATGCCATTGATACTGGAGGGGGATGGATGGGCATGAGGCGAGAGCAAAAGGCCCGGAACACGGCAGAAGGGAGACACACCTATGTGGATTGCCGGTGTGGGGTCTAGCAGAGGGGATGCTGGAGACACTGGGTCTGGGGAGGCCATGAGTACAATGGTCACCGTTGTTGGTAAGGAGACAATCCTTGCCTCCCACCCTTGCGTTACTATGGAAACATGCCATATGTAATACCCGGGGGGCGTAGCCACCACCCGCAGCATTCTGTTGCGCCACAGCCCATAGAAAATAACTCATACTTTATAGCCCCCAACTCAGCCATAAGAAACTATTTTGAACCAGTCCCAATGCCATCTTTTCTACCAGGCCCGAAAATCCATCTCTATGTAGAAATGCAGCTCTCATCCATCATCCCCAGCACCTTGCACAGCCAACCCATACCATCACCTCCCCCCTGCCAGCTCTGCATGAGCCCTGTTCTCACGGAAGTCAGCCATACCTTGTTACAGTCCTGTAATATGATTTCCGAAAGAATGTGCTCCACGAAGAGTGTGCGACAGTGAGAAGTCATAAGACAAGTGCCCATTCATCTCCACTAAACTGTCCGTGCCCTCTCAACCACCACCTCGCCAGGCCAGAGTCCACCAGCTACAACCCCCCAGTGCCTTCCATGCTGATACCCATCTGACCCTCCCCCGCCTGCTCACTCCAGGACCCCCATCACAGCCCTAATCCTGTGTGGCAATATATTTTTCTAAAAAACAACAAACGTCTACCTATCTTATGAGGACCCAAGCAGACCAGATGGTAGATCAAACCTTTGGGGTCGGCACCTGGGTGCAGAGTTTGCGGTATCAAAACAAATCCAAAAGGGTAATGGTTAGAATGCCAATATATTACGTCATGCAACCTGATTTCCCCTATTCATGCAAGATTGTATGTGTGCCATTATTTCTGCATTATCAGATCCTGTTGTTTAGTTTAGTTAGAAAGATATGTGCTCCCTTGCCCTGACATTCACACTGTGGAGATGAGCCCAGCTGACACGAGTGTGCCAAGAGCAACGGAGAAACGGTTGCAAATTATCATCTTTTTTCCCATATAGTATCAACTGTTCCGTAGGCCCCTCACCAATCCAGTGCTAGAATGTGCACCTATTCATAATGTCATCAGTGATGCTGGTACATTGCTGTGGAGGGGGATGGATGGGCAAGTGCAAAAGGCCCGGAACAATGCAGAAGGGAGACACACTTATGTGGATTGCTGGGGCAGGGTCTTGAAGAGGGAAGCCTGGAGACACTGGGTCTGGGGAGGCCATGAGAACAATGGTCACTTTGAAGAAGAATCCCCTTTGAAGTGTATATGGTGTTTGGCACCTTTTTCGTTCCCACCCACCCAGTCCCGGAGTGGGATATAATGGAGGGGGGATGGATTGAGCGCAAAAGGGCACCAACCATTCTTTCATGTACCTCAGAAACGAGTGAGCGCGTTCTTGATGCTCTGAAAAATTGGAAGCAACTTTTTCTATTTGCTCATTTGTATTTTATTTAGTTTGGTGATGTTGATGGCACAAACAAACTACAAATTGTATACTTGAGATTGCAGCACAGTGTGTGAAAATCCCCTCTACAGTCTGCTGTTACTGGGTAATTTGGAGCCAATGGCTCCAATGACACAGGCTGGTATTACTTGTCGATTGTGGAATCCAAGCCTCCCATAAAGCCGCCATGTAAACAACTGGTAGGCTACCAGCCTGTACCACCCGTTGAAGAGAAACATACATACTGTAATTGGATTAACCATATAAGTGTACCACCATTACTTGAAAATGCATCCTGAATTCTTGCCCTTACAAAAGTTACTTCATGGATAAATGATCTTGGGCTTTGAAGTCTAGACAATTAAAAAAGTGAACACACATTTAATCCATACAAATGTTTGGGCCTCGGAGAAGTATTCTTTGACCAACATGAAATGTTAGTCGCCTAAGTGGTCAAAATAACATCACACCTAGAGTACACTTACTCGTTACTTGGATTGTGTGGGCAAACTGTTGTGCGAACTAAGTGCATAAACCCACCATAATCCTCAACACGGACCTTGTGAGGCAGGCTGCCCTGAAGTCATTCAGCTCAGTAACACATAGCGGTGGTGTGTCTTCTTTAGCTATGTAGGCAAAACATCCAGAGTTTTCTTGGCAGTTCTCCACCTCGTTTGGCATGGCCTTGCAGAGATTGCAGGTACACCCGGTAAAAAAGTCTTCAATGTGAGTAGGTTCAGGCTTCGGGAATTCATCTTCCCATCTATCGTTCGAATCCTCATCATTTCCGCATATTTCAGTCACAGGCAATCCAAAAAAAAGAAAAGTTAAATGATTGAAAAAGCAACTCTGATATTGTCTGATGAGAAGGGGTCTGTTTATACTTATTGAGGGAAGAGGTGTCCATCCATTTTCATGGAGGCACATCAATGGCTTGCGCACGGAGAACCTTGACACCACACGTGCATTGGCTTTGTGAAAAGGGGCGTAAGCGTTTAGTGATGTCAGCTTCAGGGGCGGGTGATATGTATTACTGCCGTAAAGGCACTCGAATTTAGGGCGATGCATCATCGGATAAGATTATCACAAGATGGCCGTGCCCAACCCGTTGTTTTTCGCAAGTGTAAAAGTGAGGAAAATGAAGGTGAGATGCATAGGAAAGTGTTTTACTATCAATCAAAGTGTGCTGAGAATCACAGGCTCAAACTATTGGGAAAATACAGTTTTTGAGCGCACTTTCGCTCTAAGGCCTAGGGCATGAACAGTAATGGGCCACTTTCAACTTTACCAAAATGGGCAGGCCTGAAAATGTTTAATTGCTGCAGGTTCCCAATGCACGGCAAAAGACATATGTGGCTGAAAATGTTGTTTTCATAAAATATGAAAAGCTACAATTTTACTTAATAGTGACAAATAGTGCCAGGTTATGTTAACTTCAATGCAGCACAATACTGTGATCCAGCAATCTAAAGTGTAGCCAAGCACTGTGCATTTGTCACAAATAAAAACACATAATTGTTAACATTTAAAATGACATAATCTAAAAGGAGAGGCCTACTTGTGGTAGAAGAGAACACTGGTCCCCTTTGTCAAATATTGCCTACGTGTGGACAATACCAAAGGGATACTCATGTTATTTCAACTGGTATATTAAAGAAAGACATTACATATGGACAGATTAAAACTGCGGCAGAACACCTGGGAGGACAAGTGATAGTGCTGAAATTGGAAGCTGGAAAGGAGAAACAATGCATTTGCAAAGTCAGAAATAAAGTGAAGAACAGATTACATTCCTCATCAGGGAAGAGACCTGGTTTCATCATATAAAATGACAGCATGGACAAAGAAAGGCCTATTTCATTGGTGTAGATTTCAATACTGATCTCTGATGTAACTTTGGCTGTCTGTGGGGATAGAGTGAACACATTTCTGTTAATATTATATCATGAAAAGACTGGATGTATGAACATCAGGCCTAACACATAATCTGTAATGCAACATGTGAAACATACAGCACCGATTGGAAAACGCTATTCCTTTCGGAACATGTAGGTCACTGGTAGATGTTATTTTCCCTCCACTGAGCTGCTGGGTATCTGGAATTGTGATCCGACCTTTGGGAGCTGTGATCACCAAGGCCACTGGCTTCTAGGTTCAGTAAAATAGAAAGAAATAAAAAGCTAGAGATCAAATTTGTGGGGGATTGTTCATAACAAAGCCAAAATACACAACCTTTGAGGTCAGGATCCCCATAAAATGTGCCATTAATTCTGAACACATACACCTGAAATCTGAACTCTTGGCTTTTTGGAGCTGGACCTACCAAGAAGAATGTCTGGTTGTCAATTACATGCTAATAACATGTCCTGCAGAACTAACCATAGGGTCAAGCTTCACATAAAACTGTAGATGAAGCACAGAGCCAGGCTTTGAAGCCAAAAAGGACATTTTAAGATAAACAAGGATAAACTAGATGGCTGGTCACATGTTTTTTGGGAAATGGAAATCTATCGCCTGAGGCCATGTTAAGCCCTAGCATTGATTAAACATTGAATGCAGGTTTTTCTAATTAGAGGAGCAGTGTGTGTCTGATAGAGCCCACCCCCGGTTCAAATTAAACAGGATAAAAAGCCAATTATGACCCTGAAAAAATGACCTTTTTGTGATGTGCATAATTTAAGTTATGTGGAAATGTATGATTTTTGCCATTTTCATACAACTGACCAATGGAAAAGTTGCCCCAGTGGTAGATCATGAAAATAAGGTCTAAATTGGAAACTGTCCCAATTGTGGCTATTTCAGCGCAGCAGAAAACCGCAAAAATGCACTCAGGAAGGGAGTGCTGAAGCAAAAATAGTATGACCTGAATTGCCGTAAAATATAGACCCATATATATGTATATAATCATGGGGTTATTTGAAAGACCAAGGGAGTAATTACAGTATGGGATTTTTCAGAACAAAAGATGCAGGAATCCTTGTCAATTTGAAATGATGTATCTATTCCCCTCCCTCAGCCTACATCATACATATCTCCCAACTTCTGGTCCATTCAGCAGCCAGTGGGCATCTTGGTGGGAGGTTAATGTAGCAAACAAGTCAATCCTAACCACAGGTATTATGACAAGATTGCAGTGTCAACCACGCTAGAAAAGGCTGGGTTTGGATCAGAACTGGGCTTTTTGTGAATTATTCCTGGAGAAAGCTGCAGCTGAGCTCCTGCCGGGAACAACTAGAAGAGTGGCCTCAATCCTTGCTTTGGTGACAATGGCTGGGACATTGAGAAGCTAGCTGGGACCCAAACCAGAGGACCAGATGTAGTCTGGGAGCAGGAGGAAATCTGTCACTTGAAAGCCCTTGACCAGACCTGTGCTGTCCTCAGATGAGCCCTGCTGTTTTCCCTGGCCAGGCCTCTCATGTACGTAGATACCCCAAAGCCATCACTTGTGTGGGGAGTCACCTGCCTTTATTCCTTTCCATTGGTGGGTCAAGGAGGGGGTGAAACTGGGTAGGCCCTTTGCACAATGAAATCTGTTCAAAGTAAATTTCCCATAGAAAACCACCCTTTCTGTTGAAATTGCATTGTGTTGGGAGCAGCCATCCTTAAACCTTTTGATTAAAGTGTGTGGAGGGTAGACTCTGTGTAGATCCTTAGAACATTGGATTAAAGTAAATCAATTAATTGACATATAGAAAATCACGGGTTGAGTGTTGTTAGAATTTGAAACTAAGTTCATAGCTAGTGTGTTAGAACTGGTATTGCCCATAAAGACTTGGTTGACTGTTTCTGAAATCGTTGACTGTCACATAAAAAGAGGGGTGCCTCTAATACCAAAGAAGTAATCCACAAAACACCACCTGTCATGGCAGCGCGGAGGGGGCCAAAAATAATTAAATTTCCCATTCACTTTACCTCAGAATGACAAAGTATTGCATCTCATTTGTATGTGTGTACAAAACAAAGTTTCCTGTTTTGTTCCCATTTTTTTCTGATCCCAAATTACCAAATCCTGCCTTTCATTTTCATATGTGCTGAAAAGCAATTTTCATTTGAGTTCCTTTTTCCCAACCTTGCCTTTTAAATTATAAGCCCAAACATGTTTTCCCATTGAAATCCTTTCCCAAACAGCGCCTTTTTAAATCAACAGCAAAATAATGTTTTCATCGTGCCCTCACTCCCCGCACCTTGCCTTTCAATCAAAGGGGTCAGATTAAGCAGAGGCCTGTAGGGTGGGGGTTGCCTAGAGAAAAGTATTGTTTCAAATTAAGTCATTTCTGTTTATTTTGTAATATTTAGCAAATGTTTTTATTAGTTAAAGTGAAATCAAATCTGGTGTAAGTTGTTATTGCATGTTTAAAAATGTCAGCCTTGTTTTATATAACCGAGTCATAGTTTTGTCTGTTGCCACAGCATTGGTGGCTGATGTTGGAATTGTGTCAAATATTAAATAAATAATAAATATGTATTCTTACTACACACCGGCCAGGTTGCTAGTCCATATGTGACACAGGGTATTTGTTGGGGTTGGGTGCGAGATGGGTTGGAGGCCTCACCAAAGTGAACTTGAATTAACAGTGCTTTATTGTGCGCCACTTTGCTTGGGGTAAAGGAACTCACTGAGTTGTGTGTGACCAGCTAATAAACCCTGACAAAAAAGGGGACTCCTGCCGGGATTGGTAAAGCGTCCTCACTCGTGAGAGTGCAGCAGCAGCAGACTATTAATTTGGGTGTAATTATATTGCAGTGGATGGAAGGTTGCGTTGCACTGTGAAGGTCGCATTCAGACCTGTACCCTGGGTTCCAACAGTGTAGATTTGAGTTGTCATTGTGAGTAGAAACTAAGCAGGAACCGGGTTGAGATTTTTGCCCTTGCACAGAGAATATATCAGGTGCAGAACACATTTCAGAATGAGCACCGTAGAAATCAATATGGCCAGGAAGAACATCCTATTCAAATTGTTTATTAAAGGTAATTGGGTAGAACAGGAGCATGAAATGTGGCAAGATAATCGGCTGTTACATCAAGCCCTGACCATCTTTTACATGACACAGACCAGCAGTTATGAGCAAATTAAAATGGCTCAGCTCAAAGCATATACGTACTTCCATACGATAAGCATGGAAGAAAGATACCAGGATAGTGTAGCCTCTGTGAAAAAACAGTTTGAGCTTTTGAATCAAGCCCATATAGAGATAGAACAATTAAAAGAAAAAGCGCTACGGAACGAAAATTCAGAGTCAAAATTGGAAAATATTATTCAGCAGCTAAAAGATGAGTTAGCGACACAACAGCAAGTGAATTCAGAGCGTGAGGTTCAAAAATCTGCACTGCAAAGGGAGTATCAAGAATGTGTTGAAAACCTGAGCGTGAGTCAACACAAACTAAGTGAGCAGGATGTTCACCGTAGAGCATGCTTAGAGGGTATTTTCACATTTCAAGCTCAGATTAAACAACTAAAAGCTGAACATAGCCTGTTAGTCATTTGGGATGTCAATTCCCGAGGTGAATTCGATCAAATGCACCAAGATCTGAACACTCTGAACCAACAGAGAGAGCAGTTCAGGGAAGAGGATAGCAAATTGAGTCAAGAGAAGAGTACCCTTTTTCAGGAAGTGTGTCAGTTAAAGACGGTCATGGAGAAAAGTGAGTTATGTTCTCAGTAACTGACTGACATGAGGCTAGAAAATGAAAAGTTAAGGAAACATGTGAGGCAAGCAGAGGTTGACATAGAGCAGGCAACACAGGGCAAAATACTGAAAATGAAGGGGTCTGAATATACCCAGACAATACAAGCCTCACAGAAGGAAAATTAATACCTTTTTGAGGAGAACAAGGGACTCAGAGACTGAGTATTGTCCCAAAATAAAGTGCTAGAAGCTACTCAAGCACGGGTGTCAGAGGTGGAAACTCAGGTCTCCATAGATCACCAAGAGATAGGGGCTGAGAAAAACAAATCTGAGAGTTTGGAAAATGAAATAGCCAAATACAAACAGGCTTTGAGGTACCCCCACGTCAGAGTATGGAAAGGCACTTTCCAATCATGGAGTAATGACCTCTTTACCAGGGACCTCAAGCCAACTCACCACCTCATATGTACAGTTTGCTGCTAACTTCATACCTTCCAGTTTTCAAGAACAGGGAAACATGAGACAGTTGACTCAACCAGACCTAGTCCAACTGCGCCAGAGGGCCAGTACCTGTCAGATACTGATTAATATTCATCCCTACCTAGATTTAAAAATACCCTAGCATGTACTTCTGACCAGGAGGGCTCCTATGATGAAAAGATCAGGGATTTAGACTGGCGGTACTGCCCCAGGGAACCTCCCTCAAAACTTCCCTCAGAACTTCACTGTGGAGCGAAGAAATATACTACACCACGCAACTTCAGTTTAGGTCCCAGAAACCCTTCAAACCCCAATTTCCAGAACAATCCTCCTCTCTCTCCCTGCTTTCAGGATAATAGATTCCCAAATAAGGTGAAGGGAGACCAAGGGTGGAAGGTTATCAGGGAAACTCCCAATACACGAGCTACTCTGAGAGAAGGGACAACTACACCAATCCGGGAGCAGCAAAGTTATGAATCCAGACCCCTTATCCAACCAGAAAGGATGTCTCAAATGGAGCGACACGTCCACCACTTAACACAAGACCTGGGTAACATGTTGAGGGCTCGCTCAACTGGAAATTGCTGCCCAGAACAACTCGACACCCGGTTCTGGTGCCCCAGAGAAGTGATGGGAAGAAACCTCCAACAACCAACAGGTTCCAGAGGATGGGGCCGGGGGGAAGGGAGATGCAAAGCCATAGGGGAAGCTTTATTTCCCACCAGAACAAAACCACTGTAAACTTCTGAACCTGAATACAAATCTTCTACCCCCGAAGAGCTGGAACTTAGGGAACAGGGGTTAAGTAGGTAAATCGAAAGCAAAAGATAACCCACTTTGTAGAGGAAGCATGTATCATCCTGCTCGAAGGAGAAAGATCCCTGGAGGATTCAGGGAAGACAATCTTCTCTTTCACAGATGTAGGGATCCCTCCCAAGGAGAAAGGGGTCCCAAAAGACAAGGATTTCGACTGGGAAAGTATGAATACTGACCCAGAGCAACACATTTCTAACGCTGGTGGATGCTGGATCCCAAGCCACACTCCTGTCCATAAATGCCTTTGACCAACTAAATTCAGGAAGGGGGGAGAGTCACCAAATTCCCCTCAAACCTCTTCCTGGACAACTCCAAAACTTTTATGAGAATGATATTTCCGTTGAAGGGACTGCAAATCTCGAGATCAAAATTGGCCACCATAGGGTGAAACACTGGTGGATAGTCGTCACTCCAGAGGGAAAACCTTTTCTACTGTGGAATGACCTACTTTGGAGGTTATCACCCCTAATTTACTGCGTGAACAAGGACCTCTGGACTCAGACTAACCAGCCAATCAAATTAAAACAAAGTACAAGTTATGTGTGCTTGGATTGCACATGCCACATGATTGAACAACGGTCCGATAAAATAAAATTCCACTTTATGAACAATCAAGTCCCAGACATCACTGCCATCTCCGTAGGAGAACAAACTGGTGATGGGAAACCTTCTCCATGTTTGAAAATGAACCTCCCTCGAATGAACCTCCCTCAAAATACTCTGAAGTTTAATATCAATCCATAATCAGAGGAAAACTCAAATCACATGACAAAAGATGATGACAAACCAGTTTAAGGTTTGACCAACCTCCAGATAAAGGGTGAGCAGCTGTGTTCCCCTTTCAGGTAAATTATTGGGAGGAGCCTGTTCTCACCGGAATATGCCTGAATAACGTAAGTGTCTTCATCAACAAAGCATTATTTAGGAAACTCAACAAAAGATCAGACCGTTCCCACGTTTAAGTTGATGGATAAGTGGGAAATGGGTCTGGAAACTCCAAATTCCAAACATCTCCTGCCTATCAGGTGCATGCTCAAAATATCCATTGGCAACATAAGCATACAACATAAATGTTGGGTTGTGAGAGATCTCCCCACCACCTCTTACTTAAGCAGTGAAATTCTCTATCAATTTGCAACTATTTTGGACCTAATTAATCACAAAGCCTGGTCAAGACTGGGGGGTAACCCCATGGGCTTTGATAACACTGAGAAAGCATTTTGGTCAGCTGAATTGCTGCCATATGTGGTTCTAGTTCAAGTGGGCGAAGATGTTACCATCCCAGGACAGGTGCGACAATTTACAATTCCCCTTAAAATTAAACGAGGACAGAACCTCAAAAACAAGGACGCTTATATAAATTTGAATTATTACCTCCACCAACAAGGCGTTTATTCACATTCGACACCCCTAGTTGACCTAGAATATGACAAAATTTGAATATTGATGGAGAACAGTGACCACGGAAGTATCACTTTGGGCACAGACACCTTTAATGGAATGGTGGTTGATGCCCAACATTATTCTATTGATTTAGGTAATGAAATCAGTGGACCAATATCAAACGATTGCTATAATTTTAATGACGATATCCCTCCAGAAAATGTTTTCACCAGGAAAGGGGGAATTTCTTGGTCTATTCTTCCGGCCCTTATGGTGTGGAAGAGGTGACCTGTGACATCAGGAAGGATGAGGTGGTATTTCGAGTCAACAGGTACTGATTCCCATCCTTGAAACCTCATGTCCAGGCCAACACCATAACAAGAGATCCCTCCACCCAGTTGGAGGATATCATTGAAATTGCCAAACCCGGGGACTTTCCAGAATTTAAGCAGATGGTGAAAGAACAAATCAACTGCACTGACTGCGCTGACCCCTGTGCCTGTGAGACCAATGAGCAAAGGTAGAAGCTGAAACAGGTGTTTTGGCATTTTCAGGATATCTTTGCAGTAGATTCTTATGATTGTAGACGCAGAGAGATACATTCAACCTCCATACCTATGGACCCTGAGATGGCTCCAGTATTTGTGAAGCAATAGTGGTTGCCTCTCGCGTCTATGGAGTCACTCACAGAGATGATTAAATACCTAAAATCCCATGGGACAATCCGTCCAGTCCACAGTACCTTTAACAACCTGGTACTGGGGACACTGAAACCCAATGGCCATCTGTGAATTTGCACAGACCTTACCTTAGGGAGTCAAATAAATGGGTCCACCTGTCAAGATGGCCCCTTCCCACCACTGACCTGACCAACTATTACTGGACAGTAACTGTGAGTAGGTAAAACTAGTACAACCTTGCCTTTACCTTCGGGGGCAGCATTACACATGGATCCGAACCTCCTTTGGATACATAAACTCTGGCAATTAATTCAATATCTTCCTACATAAGGCCATGCCTTACTTGGGGCGAAAGGGGAAACCTAGACTATGTAGATGATGTTTTAATCAAGAGCTCAACTGTGGAGGAACACAGAGCTAAAATATGTTATTTTCTGACCCAGTTGCAGAAAGCCGGAGCAGAAGGCACAGTAGGGTAAGAGCTGTGTGAACTTGTTAGGGCATAAAATCACCCCAAAAGGTGGAAGCATTATTGAAATCAAAAGACCTTACTACTCTGCCCGAACTAAGAAGCCTTCTTGGACTCACCAATTATAGTAGTAAGATCATTGAAGACTACGCAGAGGTCACTCGACCTTTGGTACATTTATTAAAGGATGAAGTCAAGTGGGAGTTGGGTCCGGAACAATCTGAGGTGGTAAAACAACTAAAGAGAAGCCTTTCCCAAGTTCCTTGTTTGGGTTACCCCATAAAGAACAAGGAATCCTTCTTGTAGACGTGGTTCTCAGATACTTGCTTAATGGGAATATTATACCAAAAGCACAACAAGGTCAACAGAGTAATCTCGTATGCGAGCAAGACTTTGTCCTATGTGAAGGAAAAATTCAATGATTGTGAAAAGGCACACCTGGTAACGGTGTGGGCATTGAAGAATTACCGCCCAGACATCCAGTGGGAGCACATCATCGTGAAGACTTCCTCACCAACCCTTGCAATATCTCCAAAATGACAGAATCTGAACAGGGAACGTGAGTAATTCCAGAATTACTTCCTGGATTCTGTCCATGCAATGCTTTCCTGTTGAGGTCAGATATGGCCAAAACAAGAAGAGTCCTCTAGCGCAAGGATTGGCTGACTTGCATGACTGTGCTCAAGAAATCTGTCTCGAGGATGAAAGTCTAAGGACTATGGATATGAAGGCATACCTTAATTCTCCACACAAAATCTATGAGGAAGAGAGGAAGACACGGGTTAGGGGATACCCACAGTTTGTGGATGGGTGTTCCTACCAGGTTGACAATCGCAGGGAAAATAACTAATGGCTGGCTTTGGGAATGCCTGGGTGAATGATGCCCCAGAACCCTCTGCTAGGTACAAAATAGGTCCCCGAAGTAGTCAGGTGGCAGAGTTTATGGCATGAAATCATGCCATCCTCACTGCCGTGCAACACCAACTCAAAGAGCTGCTCATAATCACTGATTCAGATTATGCCAGGAATGGGTTCATAGAGCACCTGATTAATTGGAAAAATAGAGGCATGCTGTGTGCGAATCACAAACCGCAGAGGAAATTAATCCTATCAATTGACGATCTGGTCACTTCTAATGAGATGACCAGCTATTGGAAAAAGATCAGTGGTCACTCCAAATTTGAGGGACCAAACAAAACTGGGAATGACTTGGCGGACCAGATGGCCAAAACCTGGAGCCATTCACAGGGATCTCCTAGAAACTGAATACCTGTTGTCAAAAATCCAGGTCGCTGCTGTCAACAGGTCTCAAACCCATGCCAAAAATGAAATCTCAACTGCCCAGTGGAGTAAAGAAGCCCCAGATGCAGATGTTATTACTGCACAAAAAGAGGACCCAATTATTGAGAAATGTTATCAACATATTGAAGACCTCAAGAATTTTCCTCTGACAGAATCCGATTATATCAGGAAGGAAATCTCTGGGTGTTGATGAAGCTTTCCAAAATGTTCTGAATCCAAGACGGTTTGTTGTTATGGAAATCCATATCTGGATGTGACCAGTGGGTGGTACTGACCTCAGTCCGAAGCCTGATGTTAAGTGACTCCCATGACATGGCCACTGCAGGTCATGGGGGTTTCATACCACCCCAGAAATCTTGCGAGAGGTTGCATACTGGCCACACTTGTGTCATTACCCTAACCTATACTTAAAGGGGTGTCATGTGAGTGCTCACATCCAGCCAAGTTCCCTCACACACAGAGCCCCCCTACGGAAAAGGGGAAAAACACTGCCTAGGTTGGATTTGCAAGTCAATTTCATTGGGTCAGTGATTCACTCTTCTAGAGAAAACAAGTACATGTTGAGCGTGACATTCTTGTTTACCAAGTGGGTGGAATGTCTTGCAGCCCCAAATTGTAAGGCAGAGACAGCTGCTGCACCAATGATCAACCACATCTTCTCTTGTTTTGGCCTTTGATTGAATAAGACCGAGGAAGTAATTTTACCAGTGAGGTGATGGCGAAGATGTGGGAGATACTAGGGCTAAAGAGAAAACTCCACATTGCCTACCACCCATCCCCCCACTCAGCCTCGAGCGGAGGAGTTCAGAGGTACAATAAAACAATTGTGGGCATCTTGAAGAGGTTTGTGGCAGACTCTGGACCTAGTTGGGACATCCGATTACTGCGTGTCCTGATGCCCATTAGGTCTACACCATCTTCTGCAACAAAAATGTCTCAATTTGAGCTCATCACAGGAAAGAAAATGGTGCTACCTCAGCATCTGCTCTACAGAACCAAAGAGTAGACCCTGATCAACACGTCCACCACCTATGAGTACATTGAAAATTTACAAGAAACACTTTTAGCACACTTTTGCTTATGCTTATGCTCAGTGAAATTTAGAAATGTCAGCAGGGGGCATGACAACCCACCATGATTTAAAGACCACCGAGAAGAAGTATGAAGTAGGAGACAGAGCCTACCTGTACAATTTCCAAAGGAACAGACCAAAGAGAGGAAGTTCCTCCCATCTTGGTGCAGTGCTTTTGACATTGTCAATAAAATCTCACCTGTCATCCATAAGATCACATCCCTAAAGGATAACAGACTGAAGAGCAATGGGTCCATATCAATCAGTTGAAGAACTGTCACCCAAGACAGACTTTGCGACTGAATGAAGAACCCAGTGAGGGTGGAGCCCAGGAACCACCTGAAGAATAAAAAGAAAGAATGGAAACCTGGATGGAGAAAATCACACAGTTACAGGGAGTAAAAAAATACATACTTATAAGCAATGTACCAAAAGTAGATCATGTTGTGAGTTGTATATGCTCAGTGAAAAGTAATGTGTAACTTGTTTTGTTGTCAATTTGTATGTCAATATTACCGGGGCAATTAGTACTGTATAAAATACTTAACCTCTCTTTTATTCTCGGCAGATTCAATAACTCATTTCCTCTAAAAGCCAGAAGTGGAGCTACCAGAAAAGGAGGGGTCTAGGACCAAAACCCAAAATCCAAAAAGAGTGGAGAGCAGACCAGAGTGCCACTCCCTCAGGACAGGGTAAAGAGCGGACGTGCTGTGATGACAAAATTCATGCAATGAACCAACGCCAAAAGGAAACAGAGACCCTCTCTCTCCCGTTGCTTTTTTCTCTGAGTCACCTGAATTAGAGTTAGGAGGGAGGATGTGTGGGGTAACATATAGCCACTGAATGCCAGAAATAAAAGAGACCAGCCCAGGCCAGTATTGAAGAGTGAAGATGACTGTTGCTATCCATTAGAAAATGCAGGCCAGTCCCAAAACATGTCTTTTTCTGATTTAAGTCCTAGGATATAAACAGAAATGGGCCTCTTTCAACTTTACAAAAATGGACAGGTGCTGAAGTGAAGGAAAATGGGGCTGAAAACTTAGAATGGTTGAATGTGCCCAATGCATGGCAAAATATGAAAAGCTGCAATTTTACTTAAAGTGACAGATAGCAGCAGGTTACATTGACTTCAATGCAGCAGAATACTGTGATCCAGAAATCTAAAGTGAAGCCAAGCATCTTTATTTGTCATGAATACAAACACTTACTTGTCAACATTTAAAATGACATAATCTAAAAAAGAGAGTGGTAGAAGTGAACACTGGTCCCCTTTGTTAAATAGGGCGTACGTTTGGGCAATACTGAAGGGATACTCATGTTATTTCAACTGTTATATTAAAGAAAGACATTACACATGGACAGATTAAAAACTGTGGCAGAACACATGGGAGGACAAGTGATAGTGCTGAAATTGGAAATTGGAAGATGAAAAGGAGAAACAATGCCTTTGCAAAGTCAAAAATAAAGTGAAGAACAGATTACATTCCTCAGCAGGGAAGAGACCTGGTTTCATCATATATAATGACAGCATGGACAAAGAAAGGCCTATTTCATTGGTGTAGATTTGAATACTGATCCCTGATGTAACTTGGGCTATCTCTGGGGATAGAGTGAACTAATTTATGTTAATATTATATAAACAAAAGACTGGATGTATGAACATCAGGCATACATCTGTAATGCAACATGTGAAACATACAATGCCAATGAGAAATGATTCCTTTAGAACCATGCAGGTAACTGTTGTTTTCCTCCATAGAGCTGCCGGGTATCTGGAATTGTGAATCAACCTTTGGGAGCTGGGTTCACCAAGGCCACTGACCTGTAACTTCAGTAAAATAGAAAGAAATACAAAGATAAAGGTGGCATTTGTGGGGGATTGTTGATAACACAGCCAACAGACACAACCTTTCAGGTCAGGTTCCCCATTAAAAGTGCAATTAGTTCTGAACAAAGATCCTTTGAAATCTGAACTCCAGGCTTTTTGGAGCTGGACATACCAAGAGGAATGTTGGTTAGTCGATTAGTTGCTGATCACATGCCCTACAGAAGTAACCTTAGGGTCACGCTTCACATAAAACTATACATTAAGCACAGATCAAGGATTTAAAGCCAAGAAGGACATGTTAAGGTAAACACAGATGAACCAGATGGGTGGTTACATGTTTTCAGGGAAATGGAAACCTACCTACTGAGGCCATGTTATGCCCTGCCATATATTAAACATTTAATAGAGTTTTTCATTAATAAGAGGAGCAGTGTGAGTTTTTCATTAATAAGAGGAGCAGTGTGTGTCCGATGGAGCCCACCCTTTGTTCAAATTAAGCAGGAGATAAAGCCCATTGTGACCCTGCAAAAACAAAATATTTGTGATGTGCATAATTAAAGTTATGTGGAAAAGTGTGATTTTTGCCATTTTCATACAACTGAGCAATAGGAAAGTTGGCCATGGAGTAGATCATAAAAATTAGGTCTACATTGGAAACTGACCCAATTTAAGCTATTTCGGTGCAGCAGAATACCACAAAAAACAGTAACTTTGTTCAGGACGAGTGTGCCAAAGTAAAATTTGCAAAGCCTGATTCGCCGTTAAATATAGAACCCATATACATATATCGACATGGGGTTATTTGAAAGACCAAGGGAGTTATTACATTATGAGATTTTTCAGAATAAAATATTTAGAACAATATTCATACATATCTCCCAACTTCTGGTCCGATCAGCAGCTAGCGGGCGTCTTCATGAGAGCTGAATGGAGCAAGCAAGCCAATCCTGACCGAAGGAATTATGACAAGAATACAGTGTCAACCAAGCTAGACAAGGCCGGGTTTGCATCAGAACTGGGCTTTTTATGAAATTTTCAGGGAGTGAGCCGCTGCTGCACTCTTGCGAAGAACAACTAGCAGAGAGGCCTCCATCCTGCATTGGAACCCAAAACAGAGGAGCAGAAGGAGTTTGGATGCAGGAGGAAATCCCTGACTTGAAAGCCCTTCACCCGACCTGTGCTGTCCTCAGAGGAGTCCTGTTGTCTTCCCTGACCAAAGCCTTCATGTAAGTAGATATCCCAAAGGTATCAATTGTGTGGGGAGTCACCTGCCTTTATCCCTTTCCATTGGTTGGTCGAGGAGGGGGTGAAACTGGATAGGCCCTTCGCACAATTGATCAAATCCATTCAAAGTAAATGCCCCATAGAAAGCCACCCTCTCTGTTGAAATTGCATTGTGTTGGGAGCAGCCATCCTTAAACCTGTCCATTAATGTGTGGGGAGGGGAGAAGCTGTGTAGATCCTTAGAACATTGAATTGCAGTAAATCAATTAATTCCCATATAGAAAAACACGGGTTGAGTGTTGTTAGAATTTGAAACTAACATAATTCATACCTAGTGTGTTAGAGTAGGTATAGCCAATAAAAACTTGGTTGATTCTTTCTGAAATCCTTGACGTCCACCTAAAAAAGGGGGTGGGTGTCCCTTATCCCAAAAGAAACAATCCACAAAACTTCACCTTTCAAGTCAGTTTGGAGGGTGCCAAAAACAGCAAAATTCCCCATGCATTTTAAATCAGAATGAAAAAGTATTGTATTTCATCTGTATGTGTGTACAAAACAAAGTTTCTCTTATTGTTCTCATTTTTCTCTGACTACAAATTACCACGTCCTGCCTTTTATTTTCACGTGTGCTGAAAAACAATATCCATCCCAACCTTGGCTTTTAAATAACAAGCCCAAAACGTTTTTCGCCATTGAATTTATTTCCCAAATAGCACCTTTTTAATCCTGCAGCAAAACTATTTTTCCATCCTGTCCTCACTCCCTGAACCTTGCCTTTCAATTAAAGGGGTCACATTAAACGGAGGCCTGTAGGATGGGGGTTACTGGGAGAAAAGTATTGTTTCAAATTAAGTAATTTCTGTGGACGTTGTATTGTATTGCAAATGTTTTCACTGGTTAAAGTGAAATCAAATCTGGTCTAAGTTGTTATGGCATGTTTAAACATTTCACCCCTGTTGTTTTATATAACCAAGTCATAGTTGTGATTTTGGCTGTTGCCACAGCATTGATGGCTGATGTTAACATTGTGTCCATTTTTAAATATATTAATAAATACATATTCTTACTACACACCAGCCTGGTTCCTAGTTCCTTGGTGACACAGGGTATTTGTTGGGGTTAGGTGCGATACGGGTTGGAGCTGTCACCAAAGTAAACTTGAATAAACAGTGCTTTATTGTACACCATCTTGCTTTGAGGGAAAGGAACTCCCTGGGTTGAGTTTGACCGCCTAATAAAATGCAACAGTATCTATTTCTGACAGTAAACACACTAGACACCAAGGTTAGATTTAGAGGTCTCAAAGGGGCATTTACATTTTACCAAACCAAAACAGGTCAACAAAACTATGCACATTCCTAGGCCTATCGCTACATAACAATTGTGGAGTCTCTACATGTCCAATCCTACACATCTGTTTAGCTGGGTCGCACCCCACAAGAGGCCTGGGGCGTTCCTCTGTGCTGGGCCACTTCTAGAATGGGCACACAGTTTAAAGGGCCCGATCAACACCCTGGCCGTCGCTTGATCCTTTTATCTGTCCTTCACCCCTTCCTCTGCCCCTTTGAACTGTAATTCTAATGAGTTTTCTTTAGTGTTCTCTATCCTGTTGTGGCAATCCAGCTCTCTGTTCTGGGGAGACCCCACCACAATTCCTGATGGCCCCATAGAGGAACTGGATGTTTTTGGCCAGGTGAAAGAACAGTTTACAGTGCAAAGCACACACAAACATACATACTTTAAAATAAACTATTTCCGACCCTGCCCCCACCCCCTGGAGTCAGTGTGATTATGTATTTATTTTCTACAGGTGCATGTATCCCCCCCACCCATACCAAGCCAGTCTGGATTTGGTCCATGGTGGTTACACTCATATGTGTGTCAGTTACTATTTCCGGTCCACAGGTGACAAGTTGACAAGTTGACAAGTTGGCAGGTCCACAGTCCACTCAGTGGGACTTCTCCACCCACAGTAAGCAGCATCAGCAGGACACATGTGTGCTTCCTGGATGGCTAACATGTGACTGACGCTCTGCCAGCTCTATAGGACTTTCATCAGTATATGTTTTCCCTAAAGTCTCTATATTGTAATATTACACACTTAGCATCCAGAGGATGGCAGTCGGCCAAACAGGGTGTACAAAACATGGTCCAAAACTACTCTAGCTCACCATTTCCGCATTGCCTCTAGGGTCCCGACCCCCTGCCTACTCACTAAATCGGAACACCACTCCATAGTGTGTTAGGCAGTCCTCACACAGCGTGCCAGCACTCCCCCCCTGCACTGCCATGGACATAGAAAGGCAGGGATGTCATTGCACCAAAATGCCAGGGTTAGCGGAAGTGACATCACATGCACCTTGCCCTCTGACAACATCACAAGAAGTGATGTAATTTGACCTAACCCCGAAATGATATCACATGAAGTGATGGAACACAGCCTTTCACCCCTTGACAAAACAGGAAGTGGCATCACATAACATTGTCCCTAAGTACACCACGAAAAATATGGTTATGATAGCATTAAAATGTTATATACATTTCATACAAGAATGGATCGCCATATGTATCGTTAGGATCAGTGTGTATAGGCCCATATTAGCAAATTACTGTGAATGCAAGCAGACGTCCAAGGCCAAATTAAAATGATGTGGTATTATATGGCACTTCCGCTTAAGCGCTTTATATAGAAAAAATATACACACAGTATCACCCAACCTGTGCTGGTACTCATTTATCGACCTCAGAAGGATGAAAGGCTTAGTTGAGGTGTTTAGGAGCAGACTAAATCAGTGACTCACCCCCTGAAGTGTGCCTGAAATAAACCTTTAATGAGTCTAGCAATTATTGTTTAGAATTCCAGAAAGATAAATTATTTGTTATTCCCATTCTTTCTTATTTAGGGTCACTGCTGAAAGTGTTAGACTTGTGGAACCCCTGTTATTTATTTATTTTTTTAATTATTTTTTTTAAGAGGCCAGATCAAGAAAGCCAGCCACTCCAGAAGCAAAGAGCCACATGGTGCTGGCCACAGCCGAGGTACTTGCATTTAAAAAAATAATTAAAACAAGTTTTTTTAAAACTTTCTTTTTTTTAAGGTAGCAAGGGAAACTTCAGGGATCTCAGTTGCGACCCATGGTGACCCCTGTAGAAAGGGGGCTCTTCTTGGCGCTCTTTACCAGGTGACTATGTTTTTATTGTTCTTTTACATCTGCAGTTTGCTTACTTGCCGCGCTGCACATCTTCGGAACCATTGCCTTAGCACCCTGAAGCCTGTACCCAGTGAGCTACCGGCCAATAGCACACGTTGCATGGGCCGCTGGGACAACTCATGCAACAGATGGTTTTTGACTTAATAGTACCCATTTCAACAAATTCAATAGGATGACAATCCGATCAAGAAACAGGTAACATGAGATTGACTCTAGATTGACCATACCCCGGTCATACAGCGGTGCAGGTCTTCAGTATGTGCCAGAATTGCCCACGTTAATTTTAATTATTGCATCCAGTTTGGAGGTGGGAAAGGCAGAGTCCTTCCAAGCAAGGTTCAAACCTGTGAGATGCAGGTTGTATATAGTTCTGTGCAGCAGGTGCCCCTACCCTCTGAGATTTCTCCCCAGATGGTTCAATGTGCTCTCTGGAGAACATTCTCCGGTGCAGAGCATCCTCTGCAGCCTCTGCTGGCCTTTGATACCAAGGAGCATCCCATCGGATGGAGCTATGAGTGTGCCTCACTTGGAGTCAGGGAGATATGACTGCACCTCACTTGGAGTCAGGGAGATATGAATGCACCTCACTTGGAGTCAGGAATTGCTGGTAGCTGCCATATGTATGCAAATGACAGCAGATCCACCTTGTATTTGCAGGAGGACAACATTGTGGACAACACTGGTGACATTGTGTATAGTATCCTATTGATATGCAGTGGTGGGGGGGCACAACATTGGCTTTAGAATAGTCTGTCAAAAGAGACACCTAGCTTCTGGGAGCTAGTGGAGAACCCCAACCATCTACTGTGTTGCTGAACCCGCCCCCCCCCCTTACCTGTGTGCAGGGGCTTAGCTTACTCAGTAATATTGTGGGTTTGATTGTGAGATTTCACAACAAGCAATAGGGCAAACCAAACTAAAGTCGAGAACTGACACCTGTTTCTATAGTTCTAAATTGAATAATACCTCTATCCTACTACGATTCTGGGCCTTCATATCATCCATTCTTCAGCTCTGCATTTGCAGGATGTATCGCAGTCATGATTATTAATGGCTGAAGCAGTTTGAAGGAAAGTCATACCACTCACATTTCAGTTTGACATTCCTGGTACTATCAAACATGTTGAGTAATGGGAAACATCTAAGGATACTTTCTATAATGGGTGGGATTGTGGTTGGATGTCAACTGTCAGGTGGAAAACGTATGCCTACCTTATTAAGTACACAGTATACCATTCGTCTTCAAACTATAAGGCCCTTTGTTATATGGCCCTCTACAATTGGTTGGCACGCTCGTGCCATGTCTGGAAAATTCGGTTCACTTAGCAGAACGTAACCTCAAACCCAAGTGCCAGGAGGTGGACTTGACTTCACCTCCCCACCCAATTAGCCCAACGTCTCTCATCACCCTTGCGTTCTGCCATGAAGATTGTCTTTGAACTTGGCCTTGCAGAGTATTCTTGTCGCTGAGAATATAAGGGAGTGCAACCATGCACTATCGTATTTCTATGACTCTATGCTCAACTTTATTTCCATTGAAGGTCACGTGACAGGAGCCACAATTTGGACAATCTTTTCATCATTTAAATGTCTTAAATGAATAAAACTTGGCACGCTTGTTGTTCTTTCTTTGCACATTAACAAGGGATGATTCTGCTTCTTGCCTGGCTTTGGCTGCTTCAGTTTTGACACCAGGCCAGACAGCCTCGCCATTTGTTTCCACGATCTCAGCTAATTCTTGCTGCAACATGATTCTCAGCATTTCTTCTTCATGGGTCTGGGCTTGCTAAATTCAAGACACCGATGTCCAGATTCTATACAATGGCTGCTCCGGCTGCAGTCTATTTACTGCATATAGCCAGCTTCTAAGATTACTTAATCTAATTGCATTGCTGCATCTGTACAGTTATTGAAAGTCTTGCATTTTCTGCAATGTGTCACACACGTGCATCTTCTTCTTGCATGTGAAAGTTTACTTGATTCTTAACTTCTTCATCAGTTTCTATAAGGTCCATGCATTCTCTTCAGCCAGTATCCCCAGAGTGTCACGCTTGTCTCTTGTGACTTCACTGGCTCCTCTTTCACTCATTCTTATATGCCTTTCGGGGAGTTCATTTGATAAGGTTTCCTTAGTGGATATCTTCTTTTGAACACTTGTCGTGGTATGGTCACAACTGCTTGTGTCAAGCATGGCACATTCTCAGGCTTCCAACATACAGGAGGTAGGGGCGGGATTTCCTGCATAGGCATGTAACAGCTCCTCTACAGCAGGATGCAAGGGACCTGCAGAGGAGGGAGGATGCAACGGCCCTGCAGAGGAGGTAGGATGAAAGGGCCCTGCAGAGGAGGGAGTGTGCAGGTCCGCTGCAATGAAGGACAGGATGGTGTGTAGAAGCCCTGGAGAGGTGGGCCGGATGCAAAAGCCCTGCAGAGGAGGGCAGGGTGCAGGAGCCCTGCAGAGGAGTGAGGATTCAAGGGACCTGCAGAAGATGGATGGTGCAAGGGCCCTGCAGAGGAGGGAGGATGCAAGAGCTCTGCAGAGGAGGGCAGGATGCAACGGCCCTCAGAGGAGGGAGGATGCAAAGACCCTGTAGAGGGGGGCAGGATGCAAGGGCCTGCAGAGGAGAGCAGGATGCAAGGGCCCTGCAGAGGAGGGAGGATGCAAGGGCTCTGCAGAAGAGGGAGGATGCAGGTACCCTGCAGAGGAGGGCAGGATGCAGGAGCCCTGCAGAGGAGGACAGGATGCATGAGCCCTGCAGAGGATGGAGAATGCAAGGGCCCTGCAGAGGAGGGAGGTTGCAGGCTCCCTGCAGGGGATGGCAGGATGCAAGGGCCATGCAGAGGATGGCAGGATGCCAGGGCGCCGCAACGGAGGGAGGGTGAAAGGGCCCTGTAGAAGAAGGTGAATGCATTGGCCTTGCAGAGGCGGGAGAGTGCAGGAGCTCTGCAGAAGAGGGCAGGATGCAGTGCCTTGCAGAGGATGGTTGGATGCAAGGGCCCTGCAGAAGAGGGAGGATGGAAGGGCCCTGCAGTGGAGGGAGGATGCAATGACCCTGCAGAGAAGGGCAGGATGCAATGGCCCTGCAGACGAGGGCAGGGTGCAGGAGCCCTGCAAAAGAGGGAGGATACAAGGGGCCTGCCGAGTGGAGATGGCGCAATCTGACCGCTCTACTGTATGGCTTGCACTCATGTGTGCAGACTTGCAGCCTTTGCTGATTTTACTGCTAGGTTTTCCAGGTACCCTAGTACGACCTCCAGTCCTCTGATCCCCGTTTTCGCTGCTCCTAGCACTTGTCCATGTCCTTTTATGTTGCTCGCTAGCCACGTCTTTACCTTAGCCATTCACCCTGTCACCGCTATTTGTATCTTCCTGTCTCTGCTCGCTGTTACTCTCGCTTGTGAATTTATCCTGCCCCTCATTGGCTCTTACCAGCCTTATACGCCGCTGCTTGCGTCAACCATTTTAGAGAGGATACGAGATCATCATATCTTTCTATTGTCATTATTTGCAATGATTGGTTTCACTCGTTGCTTATCATCTTAATTGCTTAGTACCAACATTAGTTAGGTACACCTCTTATACTAATACTGGCCTCTCGGCCTATCTAAAGTGTGATATAGTGCCATGACTTGTCTCACTGGCCTCAGAACCATGTTATATTGAGTTGCTGTAACCAGCCTGGCCCTACACCACACCATGTGCCTTCTAATCAGAGCACCTACACACGACTGCCTCATACACTATAATGCATTGGCTCCAGTGTACATACTACACTCTTATCCTGTTCCTCAACACATCCCTACATCCCTGGCTTACTTTCAACACCACCCCTTACCTACTACTCTCCCATACAGCTCACATGCAACATATGCAACATAACCCTGCTAGTCTCTGTCTCATCCTCAACCCCCTTTCCTCTTATCATTACCCCCCACTACTTCCCATCGCTTTTGTCTCATGCCCACACAGACCTATGCCTACAGTCACCATGCCAGATACTAACCCCTACCTGAACTCCCCGATGCCCTTTGGCTACAACATTTCACATCCAAACCAACGCCAAACCAACCCTGCACCACATATCTCAGTAATCAGAGACTAGGCTCTAGATTTTGCCATAAAACTTGTACCAGAACTTACTGCATACACCCTTGTACAAAGTGCAAATTAACCTCCAAACAGGGCAATCGCACTAACGTGATCAATCCCACTGACGCCATGAACCGTGCCCACAACATTGTCCCTGCTATCTCTGACAACAGCCTTACTAGCACGAAAGCCTCTCTGATCAAAGATGCCATAATCAATGCAAGATCCCTCCCAGCGCACACCCTTGACATTGCCGACTTCATCATAACCGAAGACCTGGACATCCTTGCCATCACGGAAACATGGCTTCATGCTGCAGCTGGCCCTGCACTGTCCTTGGCAATACCAGATAACTATGCCATCATTAGATGTGACAGTAGTACAAGCCAATGAAAAGGTGGTGGCATTGCCATTATCTTCAAGAGATCCCTTGAGCTTAGACCTATTCCGCACCTTCAGATTCCATCTGCTGATCTTCTATCAATCAAATTACCCATTTCTCCTAATCATACTGCCACCATGCACCTCATCTACTGGCTGCCTGGACCTATCTCCTCCTTTGCCGAGGATATCTCCATCATCCTTGCTGCCAACACCAAGCCCAACTCACAAATGATATTACTTGGAGATTTCAATCTTGGCCTCCAAGACCCTAATGATACCAAAGCCCTTGACCTAGCCAACTCTCTAACAGAACTAGGCTTCACCCACCACATCCAGGAACCCACTCACATCAAGGGGAGAACCCTTGATTGGCTTGCAGACCTGAATTGCACAATTAACCTGCCAGCGTCACACCGTGAACGTCGTCTGATCATCACAAAATAACCTTCACCATCAAAGCCACCCCTCTAAGCACTAAAACGAGCATTGTTCCGACCATTCATACTCGCAACAAGAAGGACATTACAAAGGAGAAACTGCTCCCTTTAATCCTCCCCCTTCTTAATAATATCATCGTCATCTAGTTCCAACCCTACAGTCCTAGTGGACACATATAACCACACTATCCTAAAAGCTCTCAATTCCATAGAGCCGCTAAATACGCTAAAACCAAAACACAGCCCCATCTCAACTCGTGGTTTACACCTCATTTTAGTAACCTCCGCAAAGCAAAAAGAAATGCAGAGGCACACTGGAAATGTAGTAATGCATTGAATACTGCATTTTCCAACTACAAAGAAGCTACAAAAGCTGCCTACAACACCAAAGATCTTTTCAAGATCCTCAAAGGACTTGAGTCCCCTATAGCCCCTGCAGACCGGTGCAACACTGATACCGCATGGTGCATAAAAATATCCAAAAAGCAATCCTTGATAAAAAATCTTCACTCTGCAAACTAAAATCAACACGAACAAATGCAGTTTAGCCCCAGATCCAGAACCCAAATCTCCTGCATATGACACTACTGTATCATCACATCCTGCTAAACCATTTAGCCTCTCACCCCTTTCTACTTGGGAAGTAGAAAACATTATCAAACAGCTTAAACCCACCAACTGTCAAGGTGACTCCTGCCCAGCACCTATCATCAAAGAGGACGCCCACGACCTTGTTCTTTCGTTACCACCTTCATAAACGCTTCCTTTAAACCAGGGATTGTCCCGTACAACCTCAAGGATGCTTGGGTTATTCCCTTAATCAAAAAACTCACCCTTGATCCTAGCACTCCTGCTAACTAAAGACCCATGTCAATGGTGCCCTTCCTACTAAGAATTTTGGATAGGGCAGCCTATTTACAAATTCAGGCCTACCTTGTAACTAACATACTTCTCGGCATCTGTCAATCGGGCTTCCGTCCTAGACACGCAACAGAAACTACGCTTATTGACCTAACAATGCAAATGGTGGATCTAACAGATAAAGGTAAGTTGGCTCTACTATTACTGCTCGACCTATCGGCAGCTTTTGATTCGGTCAATCACCAATTCTTAAAACTGCTGCTCCCTTCTCAGATGATGCCACCTCCGGGATCAGATCCTTCCTGGCAAACAGAACCATGCAGGTCTTCTCACTGACCGCATCTACTGAACCATCACCAGTCCCTTGCGGGGTCCCACAAGGGTCTTGTTTGTTTGTTTATTTATTTATAGCGCGCACCAGACCCGAGGGTCACCGGGCGCTTTGTTTCCCCAACACTGTTTAATGTATTTACGAAGCCTCTCTTCAATATACTCGACTATCTGGGTGTCACCTATGCCAATTATGCAGATGACACCCAGATACTCATCCCCATCACTGGTGACCACGCAACTGACTCTAAAACACTTAACAATGTCTACTCAGTCATTCTTCCTGGCACATGGTGTGGGAGATGCCGCGCTCGTGATCGGCCTGAGGGTCCCTTGGGTAAAAAAAGGTTTTTGCGGGTCCTCCACAAACAATAACTGCTTATAATTTCTAATAAATGTGTATATTTCCTTTTAAAAGCAGCCACTGGAATCCCTTTTTAAAGAGACTCGGGCCCCCCCTTGTGGGCCCCCTCCTAGGGCGGCCAGCCCCTGAGTTTGGAGACCACTGAGTCTCCAGAAATTGGCTTTTCACCTGCACTCTTTAGGGGCCTGCATTTCCATTTTATGTTTGCCAGTTGCTGACTAGAGAAGTTCCTGGGGGTGGGGGAGGGGGGTATGGCCTTTGTGTATTTTGCTCTTTGCAGTATGTGCACGCCTTTACACACTCATTAGAAGATGTTTTCAATGAGTGTGCTGATCATCTTTATTCGGGGGCTAATGTTGGCATGGAAATGAGCCTATCCCACCCCCCCCTAGCGCTTCCAAATAAGGTGAACCCCATATGAGGCAATGTAACCCACCAGGGAGAGCAGCAGTTATCATCACCTGGTACCATATAAAGACCCTGCAGCACATAGAAGTAGGCATGTAGCACTAGAAATGCCCACACTCCGTGGTGCCATTTTGTGTTAGGCCCAAACAAGACAGGCCGCAGGCTCTGGTTGCTCACGTTCCCGAGCCCCATCTCTACAAAACATGCTAGCTCCGCTTGAGCCCTGTTCCCACAGAAGTCCATTTCCCTCTCCTCGCTTCAGAGTTGCAAATATTTAGTATCGCTTTCAGGAATGTACCTGGCAACAAGCGTGAGACAGCACCAGGCTCCTCACTGAGTCCATTCATTGCCACTAGCCTGCCATCGAGTCTCTAACCCACACCCAGCCAGGCTGGAGTCAGCCGCACACCAACCAACCAGACCCCCACACCTTCTGCTCTTTGCTAAGAACCCAAACCCAGGTCCTAACCTCCATAAATTGCCCACCACAGATCTAATGCCCACATGACTGTATTTCTCTCCAGCAACAACATACTTCTCTGGTAACCTAAGGTACTGGGAAGGGTAAATCAAAGATCAATCCCCAAAGGAAAGACACTGGGTGCAGGAACTGTGATATCAATGAAGCCCTGAATGTATGGGTTAGCGCGACTGTATTTTATCCTCCCCTCTCCCTGGCACCCCTTTCCTGTGCCGCCCAGGTGCCTGCCATAATGAATAAATAGTCCCTTTTAGTTTGTCTTAAAAAAAAATAATTGTAATCATGTTTTCCCACAAACAACACAAACCAAACTTGCAGTGCATACAATAGCATTATAACATTATAAACATACATCGCTTCAACATGTCCACTGCTTCTCCCCCCCCCCCAGGAGCCTATTCCCTTCCGTGTTCTGTTTCTGCATCTTGCGATAAGGATTCCTCCTCCATATTTTCCGTTGGGTCTCGTGGTAACCCAAATAACTGTGCTATCAATTTTTTCCAGGCTATCAGGGTCTCAGTCCCTCCCCCCCCAACATTACTTGCATCTTGCCGTACCGCAGTTTCCGCTTCGGCCCATTTCTGTAGATCTTTCCACCATACTTCTATTTGTGGTCTCTGGCATGCCTTCCACCCCATGGCAATTCTCCTCTTTGCAAGTGCATACGCTAGATCCTTTAATTTACTCACATGCTTGAGTTTGCATGCTCTCGGAAACACTCCCATCAAACAGGCCCACACCGTATCTGCCACAATCTTGATTCCTTTTTCGGCCAACCTGTGCGCCACCTCACCCCAAAAACGCTCAATGACTGGGCATGACCAGAACATATCCACTATTCCAGCATTTTCCTCATCACATTTGGGGCATGCTTGTCGTCCTACATTTTTGAATTTGGCTATTCTCTGGGGCGTCATGTACGCCCTATGGGTTACGTACAGTTGTATCTGTTGCAGTCTTGCTTTCCTCGACACTTTATTGTGGTACCCTTGGGCTCGTTCCCACATCCCATCACTCATTGGGGCCCCCACTTCCTCTTCCCAGAACTGTCTCAGTTGTGCCACCTCCTTCCCCACCTGGGACATCAGCAGCTCATATATTCTGGATATCTCGTGTCCCCCCTCTGCAATATCATATATTGTGTCTATGGTAGCTTCCGGTTCTTCTTCTAGTACTAGTTCGGACCATGTCTCCTTAATTATCCGCACCATCCTAGGGTATGTGATATACTGGCCCATGTGTAACCCAGTTTCCTCCTCCAACACAGCAAAGTCCCTTATATTCCCCTCCTGCCATATATCACCCATGGTTGCTATCCCCACCGGTTCCCAGTGTTTCCTAATCACCATCCTTAGTTGCGTGCCTTTGCCCGCCAACGCCACTAGTGGTACCTACGGGGAGCACGGGAATGAATTCACCATCAGATGGCAGGCCCTGCGCCATATCTTCCAGCCTAGTATCATGATCCTTGGGCGCCCTTCCATATCTGGCTTAGGCAGCCACATAGTTTCCTTTAGGAAGTATGGGGCACAGTCCTGTCTGAACAGCCTGGACTCTGAGGTTGACTCCTCAGAGAGCCATTTTGCTACATATTGCAGCTGGCTTACTATGTAGTAAATTTCGTAGTTTGGTAGTTTTATGCCCCCTTTCTCATATGAGTTTTGTAGCTTCCAAAGGGCTACTCTATTCCTTGTCCCATGCCAGAGGAAATCCCTGCACATGCTCTCTATCTTAGCAAAGGTCCACCTTGTTATAAGGTATGGGATATTTCCAAAATAATGCAAAAGTCTCGGTAGGACCACCATATTCAACATTGCCCCTCGCCCCATCATCGCTAGGGGTAGCTTCACACAAAACGTCATGCTATTTCCAATTTTCCTGATCGCCTCCTCTGTGTTATACTGGTGTTCCTCTTCTACCGTTTGGTATACATTTATTCCAAGATATCGGAACGTGCGCACCTCCCATGGTATCTCTAGCACCAGTAGCTGTTCTAATGGGGTCCCTTTGCACCTGCCCAGTGGAAATATACTAGATTTTTGGGGGTTCACAGCTATGCCAGACACCCTTGCATATCTCTCCATCACTTCCAGAATGTACTGAAGGTTTTCTTCTGGGTGCCTTAAATACAACAACATGTAATCCGCATACAAAGACATTAGATGCAGTTCCCCCCCTACAGCAATGCCTATCGGGTCGGACTGTTGCCTCAGGTATATGGCCAAGGGCTCCAGGGCAAGAATATACAGCATAGGAGACCACGGGCATCCCTGCCTAGTGCCTCTACGAAGATGCCACCTCTCTGATATCACCATTACTGTTTTGACTCTGGCCAACGGCACGCTATATAACATTTTAGCCCACTGTAAGTACCCAGGCCCTATCCCATAGTCAGCCAGGGCCGCCATCAGCAACGGCCATTTGACCGAATCAAAGGCCTTTATTGCATCTAGCAATACAATTGCCCGTTCGCCTTCATCCTCATTTGCATGCTCAACGACTCGATGGAGTCGCCTAAGATTGTTAGATATGTTCCTGTTTGGGACATAGCCAGTCTGGTTGGGATGTATTAGTTTAGCAATAACCCTCCTCATTCTATTTGTCAAAACAGCTGTCAATATTTTACTGTCTTGATTGAGCATTGATAAGGGTCTGTATGAGCCGCAGTTATGACCGAGCTTATTGGGTTTGGGCAGCGGTATAATTGTCGCTTCTCTAAAGGACTCTGGCTGCCTTCCCACTTCATACCCTTCATTCAGCATTTCTAAAAGCGGAGGAAGCACCTCATCGTTATATGTTTTATAAAATTCACTTGGGAGTCCGTCAGTCCCCGGGGTCTTGCTTGTGGGCAACTGTCTCACTACTTCTTCCAACTCCTCTAAGGTAATCAGGGCATCCAGCTCCTCCCGCTCTTCGGCACTGATCTGCGGCAGTCCTATACCCTCCAGTGTTTCTACTATTTCTGTACAATCACTGTCCTCATCATCTCCATACAGGAGTCAATAATAATCCACAAATTCCTGGTTAACTCCCTCATGGGTGTCCACTATGCTCCCATCCTCCCTCGTTATTGTTCTGATTGTGGGACTGGTAGTCTCACTCTTGTATAGCCATGCCAAGACCATCCCCGGTTTATCCCCTCCTGCATGCTGTCTCTCTATATACTTCTTATAGTTAAGATTACACAATCTCTCCCAGTGTCCGGCACATTTCTGCTGCTGCTTAAGTATTACTTAATTATCTTCCTTGGTGTTACCTCCCTCACTTAGCGCCCTTCCCATTTCCCTCTCTGTATCTTGTAGTTCAGCCTGGATCCCTCCTTGTAGCCCTCTGGACTTAGCTATAGCTACCCCACTCATTACCACAGAAAGGCCTCCAAAGCATACCCGCTGTCTCTACACTGCCAGTATTTATCTTGAAGTAGTTTATTATTTCCTCCCTCATGTCTTCCCTGAAGATGGTGTCTTTCAGCGCCTCTGCTCTGAGGCGCCATGTCAGGATCTTTGCTCTCGGGGGTCGGTATTGCCACCTCAGGATTAGTGGCGAGTGGTCTGAGAGGACCCTCGCTTTATATTCCGTCTGCGTTATCTCAGTCATTAGACCTCCATACATCCACAAACCCGAAATCATCCAACAGCATATGCAGTGCTCTAGCAGCTGGGGTGGGTCAATCCATTTTACCATCGGACCTACTGACCTATCTTCCCCGGGGTTTAACACGCAATTGAAATCTCCTCCCCAGATCACCACCCCTCCCAAGCACGTACTGAGTTTGTTGCATAAGGTTCTAAAATATGCCGCCGTGTTTTGGTTCGGGGCGTACATGTTTATAATGCTTATCTCCCTGTTTTCCACCAGCCCTCTCATCATGACCATCCTCCCGTCTGCCTCCACCGTGGACTGTAACAGTTGGAACGGGACATGTGGCGCCACCCAAATGATCACTCCCCTGGCATAGGTCGAATATGATGCACCCACCACAGTCCCACTCCATTTCTTCCGGATCATCTCCATCTTGTAAGATGAGTCTCCTGCATCAGAGCTATGTCTACTTTCTGTCTGCATAGATATAGCATGACCTTATTCCTCTTTAGATAACTATTGAGCGCTCTGACGTTCCAAGTAATTATTTTAAGAACCCCCATGGCATTACAAAGTCCCTCTCCTCCCACAAGTGCAGTCCATGACCAAGTACATTTCCATTCTGTGCAGGCTCATTTCCCAACATAAACTTCCCCAAACAACAAACACTTCAAACTTTCCAACCTCCCTCCCTCCTACCTTCCTCGCCCCAACTCACTCCCCTCCATTTCCTCCCGCCCCAACACCCTACCTAACTGTTGCCCAGCTCCATCCCTGTATCTCAGGCACCCTTACATCTAGCCCTTTTCTGGCAATTGCCTTTACTCACGGCTCAGCAGGGTGAAGTCGCCCTAATGGCGGCCCTACTACTCTAACTCCTGGGTGTAGGTTGTTTCCATCTTGCCACTCCCGTTTACTTCCATGTGGGCGCTCTTAGTGCTATCCAATTTACATTCACATTTTATATTCTAGTCCAACAAGTCCAAATGTCTTTTATTACAATTTTCAATGTTATCTGTCCTCGACCCGCCCCTGTTACCCATGCAACACTCCTTTTGTTTTTCCCCCGGGCCCACCCCCTCTCCATCCTTCTATCCTACATAATGGGACCCCCTCACTTATCGTGATCCTCGTGATCTTGCTTCTCGCCTTGTTCCGGACAACCCTGCATATCCAACCATACTGTCGCGTCCTCCGGGGTGTCAAAAAAGAACACCCTACTTTTGTGCAGGACTTTGAGCTTTGCGGGATACAAAAGCATGTACTTGATTCCAGCCGTACGCAATCTCCTCTTGATCGCCACATAGCTATAACGCTGTCTCTGCACTAATATGATGTAGTCAGGATATGCTGTGATGGTTGCAGATGCCCTTTCGATCGTTCCAACTTTGCGAAAGTACTCCAAGATCTTCTCTCTGGTTTTATAGTTCAAGTTCTTTGCTATTATCACCCGACGGGGGGCTCCAGGTCGTGGTTTCCTCATCAGGGCCCTGTGCGCCCGTTCAAGGGCAAATCCTTGTGAAAGTTTGTCGGCTCCTATTTCTTGCAGGATCAAATTCTCAACGTAGTCTGTGGGGTCCTGTCCTTCATCTCCCTCCGGTAGGCCGACCACCCATATGTTGTTCCGTCTCGCTCTCCCTTCAGCCTCCTCCACACGGTTCTCCAAGTTGGCGAACTGTTGCTTCAGTATGTGGACTTCCTTTGCATTGCTTGCGCTGGTTTCGGTATTGGTTTTCACTTCACTCTCTAGGCCGCTTGTTCTTTCAACCAGCGCTCTCACGTCTTGTCGCAGCAGGTTGACCTCTAGCCCAACCGCATCTATTTTGGTTTCCAGAGTGGTTCTCAGGTCCGCCACGAGGCTATCAACTCTGTAATGGCCATTAGGATCAAGTGATCCTCTTTTGTCGGGATATTTCTGCAGGCACGGCTGCCGCACCCTGTACCGGGGTGGTTGGAGTCTGTTGCGGCTTGGCAAAGATGTCCATAGTGAGCTGCTTGCTCTTGGTCTTGCCTCCTCTCACCGACATTGTGCAGTCCTGCCTATGTACCGGGGCCCAACTTTTCTGTAGTATGCGGGTCCTGCTTCCCTGTTCCTCCTTCTCCGTGGTTGCAGCGCGCTGTGGCACTGCCAGGACCATATGTCTCTTGCGCCTTATCCCGGTCCACTTTCTGGGGGTTACACCTCTCGCTCTCGAGGGTAGTCTGTTGCAGCTAACGTGTGTCGTGAGCAGCTCGTACACTGTGTTGTGGTTCGCTTCACCTTCCAAGGGCCTCATTACACGGTAGGCAGAGGACCAAGGTGCTATAGCACCTTGGTCCATGCCGGTAAAATACCGGCACCGCCTTGGTGGAAAGGGGAATTACCGCCCTATTCCAAGGTTGGCGGGGCAGTAATTCTCCTTTCCCCCATTGCCCTTCCCCATTCCCATTTTTGCCCCATAGGGCTCTATGGGAATGGGGAAGGCGCTAATTACGGTGCTGCAAATTGCGGTACCGTAATTAGCACCCTGGTCCCTTTGCGGGTTGGTTTTTAACGCCTGCAAAAAGCAGGCGTTAAAGTCTCCAACCCGCAAAGGGACCTCGTAGTAAGGCGGTAAGGGTTAACGGTCACCGGTACCATTAACGGTGACCGTTAACCATTACCGCCGTCCGTGTAATGAGGCCCCAAGTCTCTACAGGTCCCCCACGCTGGGTAGTCGAGCGAACCCCTCAGCTATTCGCCCCGTTCGCGTGGGCTATTCGGGCCCCTTCTTTCCTCATCTTGCGGCTGGGCCTCTTCGATGCAAGGCGTGCAGTGTAACGGTGTGTCTCACTGGTTCTATATTCCCAGTGCAGTTCTTTCAGTCGCAGTCGCTTTTCGCTTCACATTCCACACGCTGCGCTCTCCCTGCCAGCCTTTGTCCGCCGTGGGTATGCTGGGCCTATCTCAGCCTCCTTTGTTCTAGCGTGTCGGCCATTTTGTCTGGGGTGTTGCACCACGGCTACAAACTTTCAGTCGATCTTTCCAATCTTCCTTTAGTCATCAAGGACTCAGCTCTCCATCAAACTTGCCCCATGCCTTTACACATCCAATAGTGTATTTCTGAGCACGATCATGCCTTTTTAGCTTATTTTCATGCAGGATCAGATCGGATCGTCAGGAGCAGCTCGGAAGACACGTCCTACTCCATGGCCCTCTAACCACGCCCCCCAATAGTCCCTCTTAGTTGTTTAGTTTAGATATGATACATTGGGCCTCATTACGAGCATGGCGGTAGCCGTGCCTGTATGGCAGGCACGGCTACCACCATGCTCGCTACTGGCACTGCCACCCGCGTTTGGGCAATAACCGGCCCATTACGAGTTGAATGGCCCAGTAATTGCCCATTTACGGGTGGTGTATGTAGGGCAGAATGGGGGTGGGGAGCATGGATGCGCCGGCACCGTTGATAGTGCCGGCGCAATTACGAGTTATGCTCGCGGGTGCCGCGCAGCCCAGCAGGTAAGACGGTAGGTACCTGTACCGTTTATACGGTCACCGCCAACATCATAATGAGGCCCATTGTGTTTTATGCATGCCCTGACCTTCACCGCGAGGATGAGCCCAGCTGACCCACGTGCATCAAGATCAACGGAGAAGAACCAGCCAATTACCGCCTGCCATCCCCTAAGGTACAGGCCCATGTGCAGGGTGCCTCCAATCAGTGGCAGCAAATCATCCTATAATTGTGTGACGATTTCAGTGTTTATAAACACATGTTTGCTGATGTAAGACCAGAGCGCTCTCGAGCAGCAGAGTTCTTTGCTGGCACTTGTATTTCATACAAGTAAACCTTGTTATCCTTGCAAAGCTATCTCTTGCCTTATTTCCCTAGCGGGTTGTATTTACTTTGGAGTGTGTGTGTAGAGGGACCTGCCTTCACCATTAAGAGGGAGCATGCGGGAGGGAGGTTAGAGAAGCCTTTCAGAAACACATTCAAGAAGGTTACTTAGAGGAGTTTCTTCTTTCAATAATATTATAAACAGCAAAAATATAAATCTAGCATTTTTTTTAAAAGACCATTCCTTGGTTTCTCTTTATAATTTCTGTTAGATAAGATCCCTACATCAGTTTCCTGGTAGACCCTACCACTAAGAAGGGATCACCCTATTGTTCTCTTTTCTTTCTTCAAACCCACTGACCAACGGAGCTCATATATTAAGGAAACAAATCTCCGAACCCACTCAACAACAGGAGTCAGCATCAACAACCACCATCTTTTTGGTATAGGTCCGAGATTCTATTCTATTTTTAACCATTTCTTTTTAAGAAAATAATTTGTTTTAACTAGTTGCAAAATCCAAAAAACGAAAATAAAAAAATGAATGTTTATTTGGAAAACAACACAGTAAACTACATAAAATAAAATTTGTGGAACTTTAAAGGCACGATTCAACAATCAATTACCTTGGATTAATTCTAAGAATGAAGCAATATATGAATAAATATGACTCGGATCCGAGTGTGATATAAAATTAGGGAAGTCCCGAGGTCTCGTTTCCCAACCTAGGTTCCAGTTTTGTGGCTACCCTGGTTATTTACCCACCCATTGAATGCCTATGGCTATCCTAATCCCTGTGGCCATTTCCTCCCCTCGCCTGCCCCTCCCGATCCAAAGCACATCCTTCTGGAATCTCTTCGAGCCAGCTGTATCAAACAGTAACATCAAACGCTGTGCTTTGAGTGCCTGCCAGTGTTATTTGAAGGCAATCTTCAGAGGCTTCATTTGGAGATTCAAATGTGCCACTGGTTTAATACAAATGTCTTAACCAAGTGTGTCTTTGGCCAGTTGATTTATTAGGAGTCACTTTGACCTGGCACTGAAATCCTGTTGAAAACAAGCATTGGTATACCCAACCGTTTTGGCTTGTCCCTAGCTTTTCAATATGCATTGGCCAGACACTGGAATCATATGCCCAGGTACTTTCACCATTTTGCAGCTGCATCCATTATGGAAGTGTCTAGCCCATGCCTACACGAAAGCCAAAACTATTGCCATTGCTGATGCTTGCTATGCAAGCTCTCTGGACAGTTTTGGGATGTGTTGATGCCTTTTATTTCACATGAGCACCCTTAAAGTTCTAGAATTCAATTATTGTCGCTGGATGCATCCAAGACACTGTGTGAGTAATTGTCCCGTTTTCTGCGCTTGTTTAATACAAAAGGGAGGCCTCTGAGTCTGAAAATGAATGGCCCCAGAAGGTACAAGCTTCCTTACCTGCTATGAAGAACGCTCCTTGCAATTTCCAAAGTTACCTTTTGACATTTAAATGAACACATTTTCCGTAAGTGATGCCAGGGAAATGGAAACACAATTGGAAGAGAGAATGGGGCCTTTCTCTCCAGTATGGAAATTATTCTTTAAATGTCTTTGTTGACAGCTGGTGTGGCACCCGATAAACAGAGGTCTATTTGCAAGTCAGAAGGAATTAGCATAAACAGCAGCTGCTGCGCAGCCGAAAGAGATGGAACAATGGAGGCACTTGCCTGCCTTCATGAAAGCGCCAGGTAGAGAGGGGTGGGGGGGGGGGGCGTGGAGTAATGAGACCCTGAACCCCCTGTGAAAGTCCCCATAGCACCGAAGGGGCCTACTGAACCATATTTACTAATGAAACCGAATGCCTTCTTTTAACAATGGCACCTATAATTAAATGGCACTATTGAAAGCATCCCCTCCATGCAGGACATTGCACATAGCGCCTTTCTTCTGCCTTTCTATACGTTTCCACTTCCTGTTTCGCAGGAACAATTATCAAACTCACCCCTTGGCAGGCACAAGCAAACCTTTAGCGCGTCAGATTCTTTGGACTACAACTCCCATCGGGCCAAGCCAGCACTATCACAGGAGAAGAATCTGGGAGGTTTTAGCCCAAAACATTCAGAGAGTCGAAGATTTCAGACCCATGTCCTATGGTACGTGTTGTGTTATGAATGGATATATCCTGTGTGAGAGATGTTATAATAAGACATGAGGCACAACAATTTGGTAACACCCGGACAGTCTTCTGAGCCAAGAAAGTCAATACATGTTATTGATCAGGTTCACAAGGAATCAAACGAGGAGTCTCTGGCTTATCTTATGTCCACCATCATGTTATCTTTAAATGTGTTAATGGTTACATATCTGCATTGTGCCCCCTGGAAACCAAATAGCTTTGTAGCGCTCTGAGCAGGCTGAAGCACTTCTCCTTACCTGTCAATCATCAACGGCTCCCTCACTCAAGGTAGCCCCCCATGACCTTCATGACTAGACAATTATTTCTGCTTCTCAAAAAATCAACACTGGACATCGACAACCCTAGCAACTACCATCCAATCACCCATATTCTCTTTATTGGTAAGATCCTTGAGAAAGAAGTTGCCACACAATTCCTCCAACACCTCAATGCCAACAACCTCCTGCAGTCCTAGCAATCTGGCTTCAGAACCAGTTGCAGCACAGAAACAGCTACCATCAAGGTGATCCTCCATGCTCTTAAAATCCTTGATGATGGACATCCTTGTTTCCTAGTTCCCTTTGACCTCTCAGAAGCATTAATCACAATAGATCACCAGACACTTACCGACAACCGACACCAGCGCTGGGGATCATCCTCAGCTGATACAACTCATAACTTTCTATCCACCACCAACTCTTCCACATGGATTCCTCCAGATACCAACTCTGTGCATCGTCTGTGGAGTCCCATAATCCATCATTTCTCTCTTGATCTTCAACCTTTACATGGAAACACTCAGAATCCTCCTGGCTGCACACAACATCCACATCCACTAATACGCAGAAGACATTCACCGGCTCATGACACCCCTCACATTGATCCAACATTGATTTCCAGTGTGTAGACCCCCCTCACATTGACCCAACATTCATTTCCAGTGTGAAGACCCCCTCACATTGACCCAACCTTGAATTCCAGTGTGAAGACCCCCCTCACATTGATCCAACTTTGATTTCCAGTGTGAAGACCCCCCTCACATTGATCCAACCTTGATTTCCAGTGTGCATATGAAGCTTAACACCTTCAAGGCTGAGGTCCTACTGCTAACCAATAACTGCAAACCATTTATGGCTCTCCACTATGAACCTTGAGGGCTCCACAGCCCCCCTGAGCACCTGCACAAAGTCCATTGGGTTCTAAATTGACAGCCTTCTGTCCTTGAAGGAGTACATGGCACGACACACAACTTGGTGCCGACTTTCCCTCCTGCAGAAAATCAAATCCATCATCCCTGCAAATAACTTTACATCTGCTGTTCAATCCTTGATATTCTCCAACATGGATGGTGGCAAAACCCTTTGGAAGGCCTTCCAGTGAGCACACTGACACCGCTCAATGTGTCTTAAAGGCTACATCACAACTCGTCTATGGACTTCACATATTCGATCACATCACCCGACCCGATTCAAACTGCACTGTCTCATGCTGCAAGCCTGTATCACCCACAAATCCTGTTACGTCATCTACATGGTTGTCACCTATAAGTCCCAAGCTACCTCACTGAGACGTTTAGCATCTCCAGAGGCCTACAATCCTTCAGGAGTAAGGGCAAGTGCATACCTGAACTCAACCAGTGGAGGAAGGAAAGAACCAGAAGACAGGCCTTCGCCGTCCATGTTACCAGACTCTGGAACCTCCTGCCGTCAATACAGGACTTGTCCATTTGCTTCTACACTCCATGAAGGAGCTCAAGTCTCTGTTCTTCAAGGAATGGCTCCTCCCTGGCAAGTAGGCCCACACAACTTCCACTCCCGATCCAAATCTCCAACCCTGTCTAGCACATCCCTTGCTGCCAAAATACCCACCACACGGTTAGCTCCCTGCTCCCTTGTATCTCTGTTTCCATCACTGTATTCTTCCCTCTTTGACTTGTGAAACACTCCATTGCTTCCTAAAGCTAGGTCTGCACTCAATAAATATCCTAATAATAAAAAATAATAATACTAATAATTTGTAAAAGATTGAAATAATAAGCCTGATCAAGTCAAGCAGCTTGTCTGCGCCTGTAACATGGCCGAAGGGGAGGAGCATTCATGTTTACTTTTCTGCCTACTCTTTGCAAATCTTTATGGGGGAAATATGTAGTTCCTGTCCTTAAGGCAGAGCATTTATTTATTTAATTATAGCATTTCTTGACTGCGCCCAAACCCGTGAATATCACGGGGCAGATAACCCTTTGTAAAGAATTGTAAACACTGGCAAGAAGCAGAGAGATACCTCTGTTCTTTACCAGACACATCCACTGCTTCGGTATTGTACGTGTATATGGAAAAGGGTAACTAAAGAGGCAGCAGTACAAGATGGAGCCATTCTTTTTTGTATTTGCTTTTTATCGTAAACCTGTGATTGTATTGAATATAAGTTCTTCGGTACTTAGTTTCAAGGACTGTGACCGAAAACAAGTGCACATTTGTATGGTATTCAGTTATATAGATGTGTTTTTTATGTTTCTAAATGTTTTCTTATAAATGTATTACTGTGTTTTTGTGTTTGCCCTGGTTTTGTGGATTAATTCCATAGCAGATGCAGAATTCAAGGCGATTTCAATCAAACGTGAAATAGCAATCAACAGGGCTAGCTAACACCTGGTATGAAGGAGAAATAGTCCTTTAAAAACTTCCCCCATCTTCAGATGACTGACTTCATGAAACTGGTGAAGGCCAGTAAAACCATAGGTGTGTCGTAAGATCCATGTCCAGCACCCTACTACACATCACTTTCTTTAGACTATGTAGTGGCAACTAAATGGCTTGTTATTTTCAGTAACCATCCATAACCAGGATCCACACTTTCTTGCTGATCATTTTCACCTGTATTTACCAACTCAAACTGTGTGTTCAAGGAACATCAGGGGTCCCTAGGATCTATAATGCCAAGCCATTCCTAGGCTCTATAATGCCTAGCCATCCTTTAGGATCTATAATGCCTGGCCATCCCTAGGATCTATAATGCCTAGGCATCCCTAGGATCTATAATGCCTGGTCGTCCTTGGGATCTATAAGGCCTGGCCATCCATAGGATCTATAATGCATGGCCATCCCTAGGATCTATAATGCCTGGCCATCCCTATGATCTATAAGGCCAGGGCATCTCTAGGATCTATAATGCCTAGCCATCCCTAGGATCTATAATGCCTGGCAATCCCTAGGATCTATAATGCCTAGCCAACACTAGGATCTATAATGACTACCTTTCCCTAGGATCTATTATGCCAAGCCATCCCTAGGATCTATAATGCCTGGCCATCCTTAGGATCTATAATGCCTGGATATCACTATGATATATAATGCCTAGCCATCCCTAGGATCTGTAATGCCTTGCCATCCATAGGATCTATAATGCCTAGTCATCCCAAGGATTGTAATGCCTGTCAATCCTTAGGTTCTATAATGCCTGGCCATCCCTAGGATCTATAATGCCTAGCCATCCCAAGGATCTATAATGCCTGGCCATACCTAGAAACAATAATGTGTGGTCATCATTGGATCTATAATGCCTGGCTATCCCTAAGATCTGGAATGCCTGGACATCCGAGGATCTGCAATGTCTGGCAATCTCTAGGATCTATAATGCATAGCATCCCTAGGATGTATAATGCATGGCCATCCCTAAGATCTATAATGCCTGGCCATCCCTAGGATCTATAATGCCCACCCATCCCTAGATCTATAATGCAGTCCATCCCTAGGATCTATAATCCCTGGCCATCCCTAGGATCTGTAACACGTGGCCATCCATAGGATCCATAATGCCTGGCCATCCCTATGATATGTAATTCCTGGCCAGCCCTAGGATATATAATGCCTGGTCATCCCTAGAATCTAAAATGCTAGGCCATGCCTAGGTTCTATAATGCATGGCCATCCCTAGGATCTATAATGCCAGGCCATCCTAGGATCTATAATGCCTGGCCATTCCTAGGATCTATAATGCCTGGACATCCCTATGATCTATAATGCCTGGCCACCCCTAGAATCTATAATGCCTTGACATCCCTACGATCTTTAATGCCTTGCCATTCCTAGGATCTACAATGCCTAGCCATCCTTAGGATCTATAATGCCTGGCCATCCCTAGGATTTATAATGCTTAGCCGTCCCTAGGATCTATAATGCCTGGGCATCCCTAGGATCTATAATGCCTTGCCATCCCTAGGATCTATAGTGCCTGGCTAGCTTTAGGATCTCTAAGGCCTGGCAAGCTGTAGGATCTATAAAGCCTTGGCATCCATAGGATCTGTGATGCCTGGCAATCCCTAGGATCTATAATGCCTGGCCATCCCTAGTATCTATAATGCCTGGCCAACCCTATGATATATAATAAATGGCCACCCCTATGATATATCATTCCTGGACAGCCCTAGGATCTATAATGCCTGGCCATCCATAGGATCTATAATACCTGGCATCCCTAGGATCTATACTGCCTGACCATCCCTAGGATGTGTAATGCCAAGCCATCCCTAGGATCTATAATGTCTGGCCGTCCTTAGGATCAATAATGCCTAGCCATCTCTAGGATCCACAATGCCTTGCCATCCCTAGAATCTATAATTCCTGGCCATCCCTAGGATCTACAATACCTGGCCATCCCTTGGATCTATAATGCCTGGCAATCTCTATGATATATAATTCCAGGCATCCCTATGATATATAATTCCTGCCCAGCTAAGGACTATAATTCCTAGCCATGTCTATGATATATCATTCGTGGCCAGCCCTAGGATCTATAATGCGTGGCCATCCATAGGATCTATAATGCCTAGCCATCGCTAGGATCTATACTGCCAGGCCATCCCTAGGATCTACATTGCCTTGCCATCCCTAGGATCTACAATGCATGGCCATCCCTAGGATCATTAATGCCAGGCCATCCCTAGGATCGACAATGCCTTGCCACCCCTAGGATCTGTAATGCCTGGCCATCACTAGGATCTAAAATGCCTGGCCATCCTTAGGATCTATAATGCCTAGCCATCCCTAGGATCTACAATGCCTTGGTATCACAAGGATCTATAATGCCTGCCATCCCTGGGATCTATAATGCCTGGCCATTTCTAGGATCTATAATGCCAAGCCACCCCTAGGATCTTTAATGCCAGGCCATCCCTAGGATCTATAATGACGGGCCATCCCTAGGATTTATAATGCCTCGCCATCCCTAGGATCTACAATGCCTGCCAAGCAACCCCTAGGATCTATAATGCCAAGCCACCCATAGGATCTTTAATGCCAGGCCATACCTAGGATCTATAATGCCTTGCCATACTTAGGATCTACAATGCCTGGCCAACCTAGTATCTTTAATGACAGGGTATCCCTAGGATCTCCAGTGCCAAGCCACCCCTAGGATCTATAATGCCTGGCTGTCCTTGGGATCTAGAATGCCTTGCCATCCTTAGGATCTATAATTCCTGGCCATCATTAGGATCTATAATGCCAGGCCATCCCTCGGATCTACAATACCTAGCCACCCCTATGATCTACAATGCCTTGCCATCCCTAGGATCTATAATGCCTTGCCATCCCTAGGATTTGTAATGCCTGATCATCCCTAGGATCTACAATGCCTGGTCATCCCTAGGATCTACAATGCCTGGCCATCCCTAGGATCTGCAATGCCTTGCCATCCCTATGATATATAATTCATGGCCAGCCCTAGGATCTATAATGCATGTCCATCCCAAGGTTCTATAATCCCTGGCAATCCCTATGTTCTACAATGCCTGGCCAGTCCTAGGATCTATAAGGCCTGGCCATCCCTAGGATCGATAATGCCTTGCCATCCAGAGGATCTACAACGCCTGGCCATCCCTAGGATCTATAATGCCTAGCCACCCCTAGGATCTATAATGCCTGGCTGTCCCTAGGATCTATAATGCCTGGCCATCCCTATGATATATAATTCATTTACATCCCTATGATAATATAATTTCTGGCCAGCCCTAGGATCTATAATGCCTGGCCATCCATAGGATCGATAATGTCTGGCCATCATTGGGATCTATATTGCCTGGCCATCCTTAGGATCTATAATGCCTAGCCATCCCTAGGATCTACAATGTGTTGCCATCCCTAGTATCTATAATGCATGGCCATCCCTAGAATTTATAATGCCTGGCCATCCTTAGGATCTATAATGCCTAGCCATCCCTAGGATCTACAATGCCTGGCCATCCCTATGTTCTACAATACCTGGCCATGCCTAGGATCTATAATGCATAGCCATCCTTAGGATCTATAATGCCTGGCTATCCATAGGATCTATAATGCCTGGCGATCCATGGCAATTATAATGCCTGGGCATCCCTAGGATCTATAATGCCTAGTCACCGCTATGATCTATAATGCCTGGACATCCCTAGAATCTATAATGCCAGGCCATCCCTAGGATCTATAATGCCTGGCCATCCCTAGGATTTATAATGCTTAGCTGTCCCTAGGATCTATAATGCCTGGGCATCCCTAGGATCTATAATGCCTTGCCATCCCTAGGATCTATAGTGCCTGGCTATCCTTAGGATCTCTAAGGCCTGGCAAGCTGTAGGATCTATAATGCCTGGCCATCCATAGGATCTGTGATGCCTGGCAATCCATAGGATCTATAATGCCTAGCCACCCCTATGATCTATAATGCCTGGCCATCCCTAGTATCTATAATGCCTGGCCATCCCTATGATATATAATAAATGGCCACCCCTATGATATATAATTCCTGCCTAGCCCTAGGATCTATAATGCATGGCCATCCCTATGATATATCATTCCTGGCCAGCCCTAGGATCTATAATGCCTGGCCATCCATAGGATCTATAATACCTGGCTTCCCTAGGATCTATATTGCCTGGCCATCCCTAGGATCTACAATGCCTAGCCATCCCTAGGATCTATAATGCCTGGCCATCCTTAGGATCAATAATTCCTAGCCATTCCTATGATATATAATTCCTGGCCAGCCCTAGGATCTATAATGCCTGGCCATACATAGGATCTATAATGCCTGACCATCCCTAGGATCTATACTGCCTGGCCATCCCTAGGATCTACAATGCCTTGCCACCATTAGGATCTACAATACATGGCCATCACTAGGATCTATAATGCCTAGCCTTCCCTAGGATCTACAATGCCTTGCTGTCACAAGGATCTATAATGCCTGCCATCCTTGGGATCTATCATGCCTGTCTATCCCTGGGATCAATAATGCCAAGCCACCCCTAGGATCTTTAATGCCAGGCCATCCTAGGTTCTATCATGCCCGGCCATCCCTAGGATTTATAATGCCTCGCCATCCCTAGGATCTATAATGCCTGCCGAGCCATCCCTAGGATCTATAATGCCAAGCCACCCATAGGATCTTTAATGCAAGGCCATCCCTAGTATCTATAATGCCAGGCCATCCCTAGGATCTAAAATCCCTGGGCATCCCTAGGATCTATAATGCCTGGGCATCCCTAGGATCTATAATGCCTTGCCATCCTTAGGATCTACAATGCCTGTCCAACCTAGGATCTATAATGCCAGGGTATCCCTAGGATCTCCAATGCCAAGCCACCCCTAGGATCTATAAAGCCTGGTTGTCCTTCGGATCTAGAATGCCTTGCCATCCTTGGGATCTATAATGCCAGGCCATCCCTAGGATCTACAATGCCTAGCCATCCGTAGGATCTACAATGCCTTGCCATCCCTAGGATATATAATGCCTGGCCATCCTAAGGATCTATAATGCCAGGCCATCCCTAGTATCTATAATGCCAGGCCATCCCTAGGATCTATAATACCTGGGCATCCCTAGGATCTATAATGCCTTGCCATCCCTAGGATCTACAATGCCTGGCCAACCTAGGATCTATAATGCCAGGGTATCCCTAGGATCTCCAATGCCAAGCCACCCCAAGGATCTATAATGCCTGGTTGTCCTTGGGATCTAGAATGCCAGGCCATCCCTAGGATCTACAATGCCCAGACATCCCTAGGATCTACAATGCCTTGCCATCCCTAGGATATATAATGCCTTGCCATCCCTAGGATTTATAATACCTGGCCATCCCTAGGATCTACAATGCCTGGCCATCCCTAGGATCTATAATGCCTGGCCATCCCTAGCATCTGCAATGCCTTACCATCCCTATGATATATAATTCATGGCCAGCCCTAGGTTCTATAATCCCTGGCCATCCCTAGGTTCTACAATGCCTGGCCAGCCCTAGGTTCTACAATGCCTGGCCAGCCCTAGGATCTATAAGGCCTGGCCATCCCTAGGATCTACAATGCCTGGCCATCCCTAGGATCTATAATACATGGCCATCCCTATGATATATAATTCCTGACCACCACTAGGATCTATAATGCATGGCCATCCCTATGATATATCATTCCTGGCCAGCCCTAGGATCTATAATGCCTGGCCATCCATAGGACCTATAATACCTGGCCTCCCTAGGATCTATATTGCCTGGCCATCACTAGGATCTATACTGCCTGGCCATCCTTAGGATCTACAATGCCTTGGCAACCCTAGGATCTACAATGCCTGGCCATCACTAGGATCTATAATGCTTGTCCATCCTTAGGATCTATAATGCCTAGCCTTCCCTAGGGTCTACAATGCCTTGCTGTCACAAGGATCTATAATGCCTGCCATCCCTGGGATCTATCATGCCTGTCTATCCCTGGGATGAATAATGCCAAGCCACCACTAGGATCTTTAATGCCAGGCCATCCCTAGGATGTATAATGCCTCGCCATTCCTAGGATCTATAATGCCGGCCAAGCCACCCCTTGGATCTATAATGCCAAGCCACCCAAAGTATCTTTAATGCCAGGCCATCCCTAGTATCTATAATGCCTGGCCAACCTAGGATCTATAATGCCAGGGTATCCCTAGGATCTCCAATGCCAAGCCACCCCTAGGATCTATAATGCCTGGTTGTCCTTGGGATCTAGAATGCCTTGCCATCCCTAGGATCTATAGTGCCTGGCTAGCTTTAGGATCTCTAAGGCCTGGCAAGCTGTAGGATCTATAAAGCCTTGGCATCCATAGGATCTGTGATGCCTGGCAATCCCTAGGATCTATAATGCCTAGCCACCCCTAGGATCAATAATGCCTGGCCATCCCTAGTATCTATAATGCCTGGCCAACCCTATGATATATAATAAATGGCCATCCCTATGATATATCATTCCTGGACAGCCCTAGGATCTATACTGCCTGACCATCCCTAGGATCTGTAATGCCAAGCCATCCCTAGGATCTATAATGTCTGGCCATCCTTAGGATCAATAATGCCTAGCCATCTCTAGGATCCACAATGCCTTGCCATCCCTAGAATCTATAATTCCTGGCCATCCCTAGGATCTACAATACCTGGCCATCCCTTGGATCTATAATGCCTGGCAATCTCTATGATATATAATTCCAGGCATCCCTATGATATATAATTCCTGCCCAGCTAAGGACTATAATTCCTAGCCATATCTATGATATATCATTCCTGGCCAGCCCTAGGATCTATAATGCGTGGCCATCCATAGGATCTATAATGCCTAGCCATCGCTAGGATCTATACTGCCAGGCCATCCCTAGGATCTACATTGCCTTGCCATCCCTAGGATCTACAATGCATGGCCATCCCTAGGATCATTAATGCCAGGCCATCCCTAGGATCGACAATGCCTTGCCACCCCTAGGATCTGTAATGCCTGGCCATCACTAGGATCTAAAATGCCTGGCCATCCTTAGGATCTATAATGCCTAGCCATCCCTAGGATCTACAATGCCTTGCTATCACAAGGATCTATAATGCCTGCCATCCCTGGGATCTATAATGCCTGGACATTCCTAGGATCTATAATGCCAAGCCACCACTAGGATCTTTAATTCCAGGCCATCCCTAGGATCTATAATGCCAGGCCATCCCTAGGATTTATAATGCCTCGCCATCCCTAGGATCTACAATGCCTGCCAAGCAACCCCTAGGATCTATAATGCCAAGCCACCCATAGGATCTTTAATGCCAGGCCATCCCTAGTATCTATAATGCCAGGCCATCCCTAGGATCTATAATACCTGGGCATCCCTAGGATCTATAATGCCTTGCCATACTTAGGATCTACAATGCCTGGCCAACCTAGTATCTTTAATGACAGGGTATCCCTAGGATCTCCAGTGCCAAGCCACCCCTAGGATCTATAATGCCTGGCTGTCCTTGGGATCTAGAATGCCTTGCCATCTTTAGGATCTATAATTCCTGGCCATCCTTAGGATCTATAATGCCAGGCCATCCCTAGGATCTACAATACCTAGCCACCCCTATGATCTACAATGCCTTGCCATCCCTAGGATCTATAATGCCTTGCCATCCCTAGGACTTGTAATGCCTGATCATCCCTAGGATCTACAATGCCTGGTCATCCCTAGGATCTACAATGCCTGGCCATCCCTAGGATCTGCAATGCCTTGCAATCCCTATGATATATAATTCAAAGCCAGCCCTAGGATCTATAATGCATGTCCATCCCAAGGTTCTATAATCCCTGGCAATCCCTAGGTTCTACAATGCCTGGCCAGTCCTAGGATCTATAAGGCCTGGCCATCCCTAGGATCGATAATGCCTTGCCATCCAGAGGATCTACAACGCCTGGCCATCCCTAGGATCTATAATGCCTAGCCACCCCTTGGATCTATAATGCCTGGCTGTCCCTAGGATCTATAATGCCTGGCCATCCCTATGATATATAATTCATTTACATCCCTATGATATATAATTTCTGGCCAGCCCTAGGATCTATAATGCCTGGCCATCCATAGGATCGATAATGTCTGGCCATCATTGGGATCTATATTGCCTGGCCATCCTTAGGATCTATAATGCCTAGCCATCGCTAGGATCTACAATGGGTTGCCATCCCTAGTATCTATAATGCATGGCCATACCTAGAATTTATAATGCCTGGCCATCCTTAGGATCTATAATGCCTAGCCATCCCTAGGATCTACAATGCCTGGCCATCCCTATGTTCTACAATACCTGGCCATGCCTAGGATCTATAATGCATAGCCATCCTTGGGATCTATAATGCCTGGCTATCCATAGGATATATAATGCCTGGCGATCAATGGCAATTATAATGCCTGGGCATCCCTAGGATCTATAATGCCTAGTCACCGCTATGATCTATAATGCCTGGACATCCCTAGAATCTATAATGCCAGGCCATCCCTAGGATCTATAATGCCTGGCCATCCCTAGGATTTATAATGCTTAGCTGTCCCTAGGATCTATAATGCCTGGGCATCCCTAGGATCTATAATGCCTTGCCATCCCTAGGATCTATAGTGCCTGGCTATCCTTAGGATCTCTAAGGCCTGGCAAGCTGTAGGATCTATAATGCCTGGCCATCCATAGGATCTGTGATGCCTGGCAATCCATAGGATCTATAATGCCTAGCCACCCCTATGATCTATAATGCCTGGCCATCCCTAGTATCTATAATGCCTGGCCATCCCTATGATATATAATAAATGGCCGCCCCAATGATATATAATTCCTGCCTAGCCCTAGGATCTATAATGCATGGCCATCCCTATGATATATCATTCCTGGCCAGCCCTAGGATCTATATTGCCTGGCCATCCCTAGGATCTATAATGCCTAGCCATCCCTAGGATCTATAATGTCTGGCCACTCTTAGGATCAATAATTCCTAGCCATTCCTATGATATATAATTCCTGGCCAGCCCTAGGATCTATAATGCCTGGCCATACATAGGATCTATAATGCCTGACCATCCCTAGGATCTATACTGCCTGGCCATCCCTAGGATCTACACTGCCTTGCCACCGTTAGGATCTACAATACATGGCCATCACTAGGATCTATAATGCCTAGCCTTCCCTAGGATCTACAATGCCTTGCTGTCACAAGGATCTATAATGCCTGCCATCCTTGAGATCTATCATGCCTGTCTATCCCTGGATCAATAATGCCAAGCCACCCCTAGGATCTTTAATGCCAGGCCATCCTAGGTTCTATCATGCCCGGCCATCCCTAGGATTTATAATGCCTCGCCATCCCTAGGATCTATAATGCCTGCTGAGCCATCCCTAGGATCTATAATGCCAAGCCACCCATAGGATCTTTAATGCAAGGCCATCCCTAGTATCTATAATGCCAGGCCATCCCTAGGATCTAAAATCCCTGGGCATCCCTAGGATCTATAATGCCTGTCATGATCTCTGCTTCCAAAAGGTCAGGGTTTTCCCAACTCCCTTGGAAGCAGATCCATAACCCAGGTTCCGAGTGCCAACCAGTCCCAGTTGGGACCTTTTGGACCCAGTCCTGGCGCCAGTGGCACCAGGCTCATAAATATGCCCAGTCCCAGCGCCGGAAGCGCCGGGCTCATAATGCTTGGGTGGACTTACCTGCAGCAGACCATGCTGCTTACTTGCCTGCCAGTTGAGTCTCTGATCCTCTTCTGTTTGGAACTACTTTTCCTGTTGGGTGGGGCAGGAGCCACTCCCTAGATTCAGAACACTGGAACTCTTCTGGAAAGCAGGAACTCTTTTCTTACCTAGGCGTGGCTGTGGAAGGAGACCCCTAAGCACTACAGGAGGCTATTTAAACCACACCCGATGGATGAATCTTGCTTTGCGTTATTCTGCATCCTCAGCAGCAGAACGCTCATCGTGTCTTCTGCATCTGATCCTGGGCCTAAGGAAAAAGGCTTACCATTCTGAATCCAGTCTTCAGCAACACCTATAAAGACAAGAAAGAACAGGTTAGCATTACGGTCTTCAGTGACAGCTCTTCACTTACCTGGTCCATCGGCTGTCACCAACGCCTCGCGCTGCATTCCGGCATCTGAAAGACAAACGCTTACCTACTCTTCGTGCGCTCCGGAAGTCTTCACACTGCATTCCGGCATCTGAAAGACAAAAGCTTACCAACTCTTCGCACGCTCCGGAGGCCTTCGGCGCTGCATCCCGCATCTGAAAGACAAAATAAGGTGCGTTTAAAGACATTGGGGAACTTTAATACTCACGTGCCATTACTCCTTTCCACATCTAACCCAGTGGGTATTCCGGCACCCTGCAGCCGCCCCGAACTTGTACCTGCAAAATAAAAAGACAGTTAGAGCGCATCGTGAAGCAGGCAACAAGCGCTTACTTACGTGCTTCCAGGCGCTTCTATTCATCAACGGGCTCCATCTTCAACTCACTTCAGCCCGCCATCCGCCATCGCCGGAACCCTGCAAAACAAGAGACATCATTACTAAAGACATTAAAGACATTAGAATTACTCGAAACTTACCGTTCGTGCAGTAAACGACGGACAGCAGTCCTCTGAAGTCAAGAGGCCTGCTCCCCTTATCCAGTGAAGAAACTGGTTACAGCACCCTGCCTCGAGGCAGATGGAGAGCACGGCGTTCACTTACCTAAGGTGAGAGCGTTAACCTTTGGGGTTCTACAGGAGAAGATAAAGGGAAGAAGAGAGAAACATTCAATAACCCAGTTCATTAATCCCACATTTTCTATCTGCAGACATCTTACCCTTTGAGCCAGACATACAGTGCACAGAGGTCCAGCCCAAAGAGCCAGCCGTGTGTTACACATCACCTTTGAAGATACGGTATACGCCCAGTCAAGACCGGCGCCTCTACGGGAATCAGGTGAGCGTTACATGCCTGGGCATCCCTAGGATCTATAATGCCTTGCCATCCTTAGGATCTACAATGCTTGTCCAACCTAGGATCTATAATGCCAGGGTATCCCTAGGATCTCCAATGCCAAGCCACCCCTAGGATCTATAATGCCTGGTTGTCCTTCGGATCTAGAATGCCTTGCCATCCTTGGGATCTATAATGCCTGGCCATCCTTAGGATCTATAATGCCAGGCCATCCCTAGGATCTACAATGCCTAGCCATCCGTAGGATCTACAATGCCTTGCCATCCCTAGGATATATAATGCCTGGCCATCCTTAGGATCTATAATGCCAGGCCATCCCTAGTATCTATAATGCCAGGCCATCCCTAGGATCTATAATACCTGGGCATCCCTAGGATCTGTAATGCCTTGCCATCGCTAGGATCTACAATGCCTGGCCAACCTAGGATCTATAATGCCAGGGTATCCCTAGGATCTCCAATGCCAAGCCACCCCTAGGATCTATAATGCCTGGTTGTCCTTGGGATCTAGAATGCCAGGCCATCCCTAGGATCTACAATGCCCAGACATCCCTAGGATCTACAATGCCTTGCCATCCCTAGGATATATAATGCCTTGCCATCCCTAGGATTTATAATACCTGGCCATCCCTAGGATCTACAATGCCTGGCCATCCCTAGGATCTATAATGCCTGGCCATCCCTAGGATCTGCAATGCCTTACCATCCCTATGATATATAATTCATGGCCAGCCCTAGGATCTATAATGCATATCCATCCCAAGGTTCTATAATCCCTGGCCAGCCCTAGGTTCTACAATGCCTGGCCAGCCCTAGGTTCTACAATGCCTGGCCAGCCCTAGGATCTATAAGGCCTGGCCATCCCTAGGATCTACAATGCCTGGCCATCCCTAGGATCTATAATACATGGCCATCCCTATGATATATACTTCCTGACCACCACTAGGATCTATAATGCATGGCCATCCCTATGATATATCATTCCTGGCCAGCCCTAGGATCTATAATGCCTGGCCATCCATAGGACCTATAATACCTGGCCTCCCTAGGATCTATATTGCCTGGTCATCCCTAGGATCTATAATGCCTAGCCATCCCTAGGATCTATAATGCCTGGCCATCCTTAGGATCAATAATTCCTAGCCATTCCTATGATATACAATTCCAGGCCAGCCCTAAGATATATAATGCCTGGCCAGCTATAGGATTTATAATGCCTGGCCATCACTAGGATCTATACTGCCTGGCCATCCCTAGGATCTACAATGGCTTGGCAACCCTAGTATCTACAATGCCTGGCCATCACTAGGATCTATAATGCTTGTCCATCCTTAGGATCTATAATGCCTAGCCTTCCCTAGGGTCTACAATGCCTTGCTGTCACAAGGATCTTTAATGCCTGCCATCCCTGGGATCTATCATGCCTGTCTATCCCTGGGATGAATAATGCCAAGCCACCACTAGGATCTTTAATGCAAGGCCATCCCTAGGATGTATAATGCCTCGCCATTCCTAGGATCTATAATGCCGGCCAAGCCACCCCTTGGATCTTTAATGCCAAGCCACCCAAAGGATCTTTAATGCCAGGCCATCCCTAGTATCTATAATGCCAGGCCATCCCTAGGATCTATAATACCTGGGCATCCCTAGGATCTATAATGCCTTGCCATCCTTAGGATCTAAAATGCCTGGCCAACCTAGGATCTATAATGGCTTGGCAACCCTAGGATCTACAATGCCTGGCCATCACTAGGATCTATAATGCTTGTCCATCCTTAGGATCTATAATGCCTAGCCTTCCCTAGGGTCTACAATGCCTTGCTGTCACAAGGATCTTTAATGCCTGCCATCCCTGGGATCTATCATGCCTGTCTATCCCTGGGATGAATAATGCCAAGCCACCACTAGGATCTTCAATGCAAGGCCATCCCTAGGATGTATAATGCCTCGCCATTCCTAGGATCTATAATGCCGGCCAAGCCACCCCTTGGATCTACAATGCCAAGCCACCCAAAGGATCTTTAATGCCAGGCCATCCCTAGTATCTATAATGCCAGGCCATCCCTAGGATCTCCAATGCCAAGCCACCCCTAGGATCTATAATGCCTGGTTGTCCTTGGGATCTAGAATGCCTTGCCATCCTTAGGATCTATAATGCCTAGCCATCCTTAGGATCTATAATGCCAGGCCATCCCTAGGATCTACAATGCCCAGACATCCCTAGGATCTACAATGCCTTGCCATCCCTAGGATATATAATGCCTTGCCATCCCTAGGATTTATAATACCTGGCCATCCCTAGGATCTACAATGCCTGGCCATCCCTAGGATCTATAATGCCTGGCCATCCCTAGGATCTGCAATGCCTTACCATCCCTATGATATATAATTCATGGCCAGCCCTAGGATCTATAATGCATGTCCATCCCAAGGTTCTATAATCCCTGGCCATCCCTAGGTTCTACAATGCCTGGCCAGCCCTAGGATCTATAAGGCCTGGCCATCCCAAGGATCTATAATGCCTTGCCATCCATAGGATCTACAATGCCTGGCCATCCCTAGGATCTATAATGCATGGCCATCCCTATGATATATAATTACTGACCACCACTAGGATCTATAATACATGGCCATCCCTATGATATATCATTCCTGGCCAGCCCTAGGATCTATAATGCCTGGCCATCCATAGGATCTATAATACCTGGCCTCCCTAGGATCTATATTGCCTGGCCATCCCTAGGATTTATAATGCCTGGCCATCCTTAGGATCAATAATTCCTAGCCATTCCTATGATATACAATTCCTGGCCAGCCCTAAGATCTATAATGCCTGGCCATCACTAGGATCTATACTGCCTGGCCATCCCTAGGATCTACAATTCCTTGCCACCCCTAGGATCTACAATGCCTGGCCATCACTAGGATCTATAATGTCTGTCCATCCTTAGGATCTATAATGCCTAGCCTTCCCTAGGGTCTACAATGCCTTGCTGTCACAAGGATCTATAATGCCTGCCATCCCTGGGATCTATCATGTCTGTCCATCCCTGGGATGAATAATGCCAAGCCACCCCTAGGATCTTTAATGCCAGGCCATCCCTAGGATCTATCATGCCAGGTCATCCCTAGGATTTATAATGCCTCGCCATTCCTAGGATCTATAATGCCGGCCAAGCCACCCCTTGGATCTATAATGCCAAGCCACCCAAAGGATCTTTAATGCCAGGCCATCCCTAGTATCTATAATGCCAGGCCATCCTTAGGATCTACAATGCCTGGCCAACCTAGGATCTATAATGCCAGGGTATCCCTAGGATCTCCAATGCCAAGCCACCCCTAGGATCTATAATGCCTGGTTGTCCTTGGGATCTAGAATGCCTTGCCATCCTTAGGATCTATAATGCCTGGCAATCCTTAGGATCTATAATGCCAGGCCATCCCTAGGATCTACAATGCCCAGACATCCCTAGGATCTACAATGCCTTGCCATCCCTAGGATATATAATGCCTTGCCATCCCAAGGATTTATAATACCTGGCCATCACTAGGATCAACAATGCCGGGCCATCCCTAGGATCTATAATGCCTGGCCATCCCTAGGATCTGCAATGCCTTGCCATCCCTATAATATATAGTTCCTGGCCAGCCCTAGGATCTATAATGCATGTCCATCCCAAGGTTCTATCATCCCTGGCCATCCCTAGGTTCTACAATGCCTGGCCATCCCTAGGATCTATAGTGCCTGGCCATCCTTAGGATCTATAAGGCCTGGCCATCCCTAGGATCTATAATGCCTGGCCTCCCCTAGGTTCTATAATGCCTGGCCATCCCTATGATATATAATTCATTTCCATCCCTATGATATAGAATTCCTGGCCATCCCTAGGATCTATAACACATGGCAATCCCTATGATATATAATTCCTGGCCAGCCCTAGGATCTATAATGCCTGGCCATCCATAGGATCTATAATGCCTGGCCATCATTAGGATCTATATTGCCTGGCCATCCATAGGATCTATAATGCCTAGCCATCCCTAGGATCTACAATGCCTGGCCATCCTTAGGATCTATCATGCCTAGCCATCCCTAGGATCTACCATGCCTTGCCATCCGTAGTATCTATAATGCATGGACATCCCTAGGATTTATAATGCCTGGCCATCCTTAGGATCTATAATGCCTAGCCATCCCTAGGATCTACAATGCCTTGCCATCCCTAGGATCTATAATGCCTGGTCATCCCTAGGATCTACAATGCCTGGCCATGCCTAGGATCTATAATGCATAGCCATCCCTAGGATCTATAAAGCCTGGCCATCCCTATGATATATAATTCCTGGCCATCCCGAAGATATACAATTCCTGGCCAGCCCAAGGATCTATAATGCCTAGCCATCCCTATGATATATAATTCCTGCCCAACCATAGGATCTATAAAGTCTGGCCATACCTAGGATCTATAATGCCTTGCCATCCCTAGGATCTACAATGCCTACTCATCCCTAGATCTATAATGCCTGGCCATCCCTAGGATCTATAATTCCTGCCCAGCCCTAAGATCTATAATGCCTAGCCATCCAAAGGATTTATAATGCCTGGTCATCCCTAGGATGATACTCCCTGGCCATCCCTAGGATCTATAATGCCATGCCATCCCTAGGTTCAATAATGCATGGCCATCCCTAGGATCTATAATGCCAGGCCATCCCTAGGATCTATAATGCCTAGCCACCCCTAGGATCTATAATGCTAAAGCATTGCCATCCCTAAGATCTATAACGCCTTACCATCCCTAGGATCTATAATGCCATGCCATCCCTAGGTTCAATAATGCATGTCCATCCCTATGATCTATATTGCCAGGCCATCCCTAGGATCTATAATGCCTAGCCACCCCTAGGATCTATAATGCTAAATCATTGCCATCCCGAAGATCTATAATGTCTTGCCATCCCTAGGATCTACAACGCCTAGCCATCCTTAGGATCTATAATGCCTGGCCATCCCTAGGATCTATGATGCATAGCCACCCCTAGGATCTATAATGCTAGGGAATACCTAGGATCAATAATGCCACAACACCCCTAGGATATATAGTGTTTAGTCAACCCCTGTGATCTATAATGCCTGTCCATCGCTAGGTTCTATAATGCCTGTCCATCCCTAGGTCCTACAATGCCTTGCCATCCCTAGGATATATAGTGCCTGGCCATCTTTATGATCTATAAGGCCTGGCCAACCCTAGGATCTATAATGCCTGGCCATCAATAGGATATGTGATGCCTAGCCATCCATAGGATCTATAATGACCTGCCATCCCTAGGATGTATAATGCCTGCCCATCCCTAATATCTATAATACCTGGCCATCCCTAGTATCTCTAATGACTAGCCATCCCTAGGATCTGCAATGGCTGGCCATCCTTAGGACCTATATGGCCTTGCCATCCCTACAATCTATAATTCCTGGCCATGCCTAGGATCTGTAACAAATAGTCATCCCTAGGATCTATAATTCTTGGGCATCCCTAGGATCTATAATGCCCTGCCATCCCTAGGATCTATAATGCCTAGCCACCCCTAGGATCTAAATTACTTGCCATCTCTAGGATCTATAATGCCTGGCCATCCCTAGCATCTATAAGGCCTGGCCATCCCTAGGGTCTATAATGCCTAGCCATCCCTAGGATCTATAATGCCTGGCCATCCGTAGGAGCTACAGTGCCTGACCATGCCTAGGATCTATAATGCCTGGCCTTCCCTATGATATATAATTCCTGGCCATCCCTATTATATATAATTCCTGGCCAGCCCTTGGAACTATAATGCCTAGCCATCCCTATGATATATAATTCCTGGCTTGCCATAGGATCTATAATGCCTGGCCATCCCTAGGATCTATAATGCCTACTCATCCCTAGATCTATAATGCCGGGCCATCCCTAGGATCTATAATGCCTGGCCATCCCTAGGTTCTATAATGCCAGGCCATCCCTACGATCCATAAAGCCTGGTCATCCCTATGATATATAATTCCTGGCCAGCTCTATCGATCTATAATGCCTGCCCATCCATAGGATCTATAATGCTTGTTCATCCCTAGGATCTATACTGCCTGGCCATCCCTAGGATCTATAATGCCTGGCCATCCGTAGGATCTATAATGCTTGGTCATCCCTATGATCTATAATGCCAGGCCATCCCTAGAAGCTATAATGCCTGGCCATCCCTAGGATCTATAATCCCTGACCATCCCTAGGATCCATAAAGCCTGGCCATCCCTATGATATATAATTCCTGGCCAGCCCTATCAATCTATAATGCCTGTCCATCCATAGGATCTATAATGCTTGGTCATCCCTAGGATCTATACTGCCTGGCCATCCCTAGGATCTATAATGTCTGGCCATCCCTAGGATCTATAATGCCTGGTAATCCCCAGGATCTATAATACCAGGCCATCACTAGGTTCAATAATGCATGACCACCCCTAGGATCAATAATGCCTGGCCATCCCTAGGATCCATAATGCCTTGCCATCCCTGGGATCTTCAATGCCTAGCCTTCCTTAGGCTCTGTAATGCCTGGCCATCCTTAGGATCTATAATGTGTAGCCACCCCTAGGATCTATAATGCCAGGGAATACCTAGGATCTATAATGCCAGGCCATTCCTAGGATCTATAATGCTTAGTCATCCCTAGAATCAATAATGCCTGTTCATCCCTAGGTTCAATAATGCCTGTCCATCCCTAGGTCCTATAATACCTTGCTATCCCTAGGATATAAAGTGCCTGGCCATCCCTAGGAATCAATAAAGCCTGGCCATCCCTATGATATATAATTCCTGGCCAGCCCTATCGATCTATAATGCCTTGCCATCCCTAGGATCTATAATGCCTTGCCATCCCTAGGATCTCCAATGCCTAGCCTTCCTTAGGATCTATAATGCTTGGTCATCCCTATGATCTATAATGCCAGGCCATCCCTAGAATCTATAATGACTGGCCATCCCTAGGATCTATAATCCCTGGCCATCCCTAGGATCCATAAAGCCTGGCCATCCCTATGATATATAATTCCTGGCCAGCCCTATCAATCTATAATGCCTGTCCATCCATAGGATCTATAATGCTTGGTCATCCCTAGGATCTATACTGCCTGGCCATCCCTAGGATCTATAATGTCTGGCCATCCCTAGGATCTATAATGCCTGGTAATCCCCAGGATCTATAATACCAGGCCATCACTAGGTTCAATAATGCATGACCATCCCTAGGATCAATAATGCCTGGCCATCCCTAGGATCCATAATGCGTTGCCATCCCTGGGATCTTCAATGCCTAGCCTTCCTTAGGCTCTGTAATGCCTGGCCATCCTTAGGATCTATAATGTGCAGCCACCCCTGGGATCTATAATGCCAGGGAATACCTAGGATCTATAATGCCAGGCCATTCCTAGGATCTATAATGCTTAGTCATCCCTAGAATCAATAATGCCTGTTCATCCCTAGGTTCAATAATGCCTGTCCATCCCTAGGTCCTATAATACCTTGCTATCCCTAGGATATAAAGTGCCTGGCCATCCTTATGATCTATAAGGCCTGGCCATCCCAGGATCTATAATGCCTGGCCATCCATAGGATCTGTGATGCCTGGCCATCCTTAGGATCTATAATGCCAGGCCATCACTAGGTTCAATAATGCATGACCATCCCTAGGATCTATAATGCCTGGCCATCCCTAGGATCTATAATGCCTGGCCATCCCTAGGATCTATAATGCCAGGCCATCACTAGGATCTATAATGCCTGGCCATCCCTAGGAATCAATAAAGCCTGGCCATCCCTATGATGTATAATTCCTGGCCAGCCCTATTGATCTATAATGCCTTGCCATCCCTAGGATCTATAATGCCTTGCCATCCCTAGGATCTCCAATGCCTAGCCTTCCTTAGGATCTGTAATGCGTGGCCATCCCTAAGATCAATAATGCCCTAGCATCCCTATGATGTATAATGACTGGCCATCCCTAGGATCTATAATACCTGGCCATCCCTAGGATCTCTAATGCCTAGCCATTCCTAGGAACTTCAATACCTGACCATCCCTAGGATCTGTAACAACTAGTCATCCCTAGTATCCATAATGCTTGGCCATCCCTAGGATCTATAATGCCCTGCCATCCCTAGGATCTGTAATGCCTAGCCATCCCTAGGATCTACAATTCCTTGCCATCCCTAGGATCTATAATGCCTGGCCAACCCTAGGAACTATAAGGCCTGGCCATCCCTAGGGTCTATAATGCCTAGCCATCCCTAGGATCTATATTGCCTGACCATCCCTATGATATATAATTCCTGGCCATCCCTATTATATATAATTCCTGTCCAGCCCTAGGATCTATATTGCCTAGCCATCCCTATGATATATAATTCCTGGCCAGCCCTAGGATCTATAATGCCTGGCCATCCCTAGGATCTATAATGCCTACCCATCCCTAGATCTAAAATGCCTGGCCATCCCTAGGTTCTATAATTCCTGGCCAGCCCTAGGATCTATAATGCCTGCCCATCCATAGGATCTATAAGGCTTGGTCATCCCTAGGATCTATACTGCCTTGCCATCCCTAGTATCTATAATGCCAGGCCATCCCTAGGATCTATAATACCTGGGCATCCCTAGGATCTATAATGCCTTGCCATCATTAGGATCTACAATGCCTGGCCAACCTAGGAACTATAATGCCAGGGTATCCCTAGGATCTCCAATGCAAAGCCACCCCTAGGATCTATAATGCCTGGTTGTCCTTGGGATCTAGAATGCCTTGCCATCCTTAGGATCTATAATGCCTGGCAATCCTTAGGATCTATAATGCCAGGCCATCCCTAGGATCTACAATGCCCAGACATCCCTAGGATCTACAATGCCTTGCCATCCCTAAGATATATAATGCCTTGCCATCCCTAGGATTTATAATACCTGGCCATCCCTAGGATCTACAATGCCGAGCCATCCCTAGGATCTTTAATGCCTGGCCATCCCTAGGATCTGCAATGCCTTGCCATCCCTATAATATATAATTCCTGGCCAGCCCTAGGATCTATAATGCATGTCCATCCCAAGGTTCTATCATCCCTGGCCATCCCTAGGTTCTACAATGCCTGGCCATCCCTAGGATCTATAGTGCCTGGCCATCCTTAGGATCTATAAGGCCTGGCCATCCCTAGGATCTATAATGCCTGTCCTCCCCTAGGTTCTATAATGCCTGGCCATCCCTATGATATATAATTCATTTCCATCCCTATGATATATAATTCCTGGCCATCCCTAGGATCTATAATACATGGCCATCCCTATGATATATAATTCCTGGCCAGCCCTAGGATCTATAATGCCTGGCCATCCATAGGATCTATAATGCCTGGCCATCATTAGGATCTATATTGCCAGGCCATCCATAGGATCTATAATGCCTAGCCATCCCTAGGATCTACAATGCCTGGCCATCCTTAGGATCTATAATGCCTAGCCATCCCTAGGATCTACCATGCCTTGCCATCCGTAGTATCTATAATGCATGGCCATCCCTAGGATTTATAATGCCTGGCCATCCCTAGGATCTACAATGCCTGGCCATGCCTAGGATCTATAATGCATAGCCATCCCTAGGATCTATAAAGCCTGGCCATCCCTATGATATATAATTCCTGGCCATCCCGAAGATATACAATTCCTGTCCAGCCCAAGGATCTATAATGCCTAGCCATACCTATGATATATAATTCATGCCCAACCATAGGATCTATAAGTATGGCCATCCCTAGGATCTACAATGCATACTCATCCCTAGATCTATAATGCCTGGCCATCCCTAGGATCTATAATTCCTGGCCAGCCCTAGGATCTATAATGCCTAGCCATCCATAGGATCTATAATGCCTGGTCATCCCTAGGATGATACTCCCTGGCCATCCCTAGGATCTATAATGCCTGGCCATCCCTAGGTTCAATAATGCATGGCCATCCCTAGGATCTATAATGCCAGGCCATCCCTAGGATCTATAATGCCTAGCCACCCCTAGGATCTATAATGCTAAAGCATTGCCATCCCTAAGATCTATAACGCCTTGCCATCCCTAGGATCTATAATGCCTGGCCATCCCTAGGATCTATAATGCCTGGCCATCCCTAGGATCTATAATGCCATGCCATCCCTAGGTTCAATAATGCATGGCCATCCCTAGGATCTATATTGCCAGGCCATCCCTAGGATCTATAATGCCTAGCCACCCCTAGGATCTATAATGCTAAATCATTGCCACCCCGAAGATCTATAATGTCTTGCCATCCCTAGGATCTACAACGCCTAGCCATCCTTAGGATCTATAATGCCTGGCCATCCCTAGGATCTATGATGCATAGCCACCCCTAGGATCTATAATGCTAGGGAATACCTAGGATCAATAATGCCACAACATCCCTAGGATATATAGGGCCTCATTACGACCCAGGCGGAGGTCCATGGTGCAATTAGCACCATGGACCTGGCGGAAATCCGAAAATACCGCCATGGGGGTTGGCGGACTTACCGCCCCATTCCGACCTTGGCGGGGCGGTAAGTCCCCAATCCCCATTTTACCCTTCCCCATTCCCATTTTTGCCCCATAGGGCATAATGGGAGTGGGGAAGGCGTTAATTACGCCACCGTAAATTACGGTGGCGTAATTAACAACAAGTCCCGTAGCGCCATGGATTTTTCCGCCTGCAAAAAGCAGCCGTAAAAATCATCCATGGCGCTACGGGAACTCTTAATCTGGCGGAGAGGTACGCCATGCACTACGCTGGCGTAATACCCTCTCCGCCAGGGTCGTAATGAGGCCCATAGTGTTTAGTCAACCCCTGTGATCTATAATGCCTGTCCATCGCTAGGTTCTATAATGCTTGTCCATCCCTAGGTCCTACAATGCCTTGCCATCCCTAGGATATATAGTGCCTGGCCATCTTTATGATCTATAAGGCCTGGCCATCCCTAGGATCTATAATGCCTGGCCATCAATAGGATATGTGATGCCTAGCCATCCATAGGATATATAATGACCTGCCATCCCTAGGATGTATAATGCCTGCCCATCCCTAATATCTATAATACCTGGCCATCCCTAGTATCTCTAATGACTAGCCATCCTAGGATCTGCAATGCCTGGCCATCCTTAGGATCTATAAGGCCTTGCCATCCCTACAATCTATAATTCCTGGCCATGCCTAGGATCTGTAACAGATAGTCATCCCTAGGATCTATAATTCTTGGGCATCCCTAGGATCTATAATGCCCTGCCATCCCTAGGATCTATAATGCCTAGCCACCCCTAGGATCTATAATTACTTGCCATCTCTAGGATCTATAATGCCTGGCCATCCCTAGCATCTATAAGGCCTGGCCATCCCTAGGGTCTATAATGCCTAGCCATCCCTAGGATCTATAATGCCTGGCCATCCGTAGAAGCTACAGTGCCTGACCATGCCTAGGATCTATAATGCCTGGCCTTCCCTATGATATATAATTCCTGGCCATCCCTATTATATATAATTCCTGGCCAGCCCTAGGAACTATAATGCCTACCCATCCCTATGATATATAATTCCTGGCTTGCCATAGGATCTATAATGCCTGGCCATCCCTAGGATCTATAATGCCTACTCATCCCTAGATCTATAATGCCGGGCCATCCCTAGGATCTATAATGCCTGGCCATCCCTAGGTTCTATAATGCCAGGCCACCCCTAGGATCCATAAAGCCTGGTCATCCCTATGATATATAATTCCTGGCCAGCTCTATCGATCTATAATGCCTACCCATCCATAGGATCTATAATGCTTGGTCATCCCTATGATCTATACTGCCTGGCCATCCCTAGGATCTATAATGTCTGGCCATCCCTAGGATCTATAATGCCTGGTAATCCCCAGGATCTATAATGCCAGGCCATCACTAGGTTCAATAATGCATGACCATCCCTAAGATCAATAATGCCTGGCCATCCCTAGGATCCATAATGCCTTGCCATCCCTGGGATCTTCAATGCCTAGCCTTCCTTAGGCTCTGTAATGCCTGGCCATCCCTAGGATCTATAATACATGGCCATCCCTATGATATATAATTCCTGCCAGCCCTAGGATCTATAATGCCTGGCCATCCATAGGATCTATAATGCCTGGCCATCATTAGGATCTATATTGCCAGGCCATCCATAGGATCTATAATGCCTAGCCATCCCTAGGATCTACAATGCCTGGCCATCCTTAGGATCTATAATGCCTAGCCATCCCTAGGATCTACCATGCCTTGCCCTCCGTAGTATCTATAATGCATGGCCATCCCTAGGATTTATAATGCCTGGCCATCCTTAGGATCTATAATGCCTAGCCATCCCTAGGATCTACAATGCCTTGCCATCCCTAGGATCTATAATGCCTGGCCATCCCTAGGATCTACAATGCCTGGCCATGCCTAGGATCTATAATGCATAGCCATCCCTAGGATCTCTTTTCCCCAGCTGAGCGTGGAGAGCGGTCGCCGGTGGCCTGAGGGGATCAGCAGGCCTGGGAAGCCCTGCCTGGTCCTCCGTGAGTGTTTTGTTGTGTTTTTTTAATTAAAAAAAAAAGTAGAATTGTTGTTCGCGCTCCTAGCGCGGTGTTTGTTGCCTGCTCCTGCTCCCCCCTCCCACTTCCTGGTCTTCCTCTCCCTCCCCGCCTCCCTGCCCGCCCACCCCCCCTCTGATTGGTTGTGTGCCTGCCTCCCCTCTGGCCTACTCGACGGCCGTTCCCCACGCTCGCTTCTTTTCCCCAGCTGAGCGTGGAGAGCGGTCGTCGGTGGCCTGAGGGGATCAGCAGGCCTGGGAAGCCCTGCCTGGGCCTCCGTGAGTGTTTTGTTGTGTTTTTTTTTTTTTTATAAAAAAAAAAGTAGAATTGTTGTTCGCGCTCCTAGCGCGGTGTTTGTTGCCTGCTCCTGCTCCCCCCTCCCACTTCCTGGTCTTCCTCTCCCTCCCCGCCTCCCTGCCCGCCCACCCCCCCTCTGATTGGTTGTGTGCCTGCCTCCCCTCTGGCCTACTCGACGGCCGTTCCCCACGCTCGCTTCTTTTCCCCAGCTGAGCGTGGAGAGCGGTCGCCGGTGGCCTGAGGGGATCAGCAGGCCTGGGAAGTCCTGCCTGGGCCTCCGTGAGTGTTTTGTTGTGTTTTTTTTATAAAAAAAAAAGTAGAATTGTTGTTCGCGCTCCTAGCGCGGTGTTTGTTGCCTGCTCCTGCTCCCCCCTCCCACTTCCTGGTCTTCCTCTCCCTCCCCGCCTCCCTGCCCGCCCAACCCCCCCCCCTCCTCTCCCTCTGCCTATAACCTCCCCCCTCCTGGGCAGCCCTCTGCCCGGCAGCCCCTGCGGCTAAGGGCCCCAGGCCAAGGGCGACTCCTACAGTGCGGCTCCCTGTGTGTCTGCAGGTGTCCGCAGGGGACGGCAGGCGCCAGTTCCACCTGTTCTCCGTTCCCCGGCCCACCCCTCCTTCTCCTGGTTACATCCACATGGGGCCTTGCCTCACTGTATTCACAGTCTTGGTATACTAGGGTGCTTTTTCTCCCCTCGCAGGATTCTCAAACTTAGGTGGCCCGGTACCTAATACGCATTACTGTTTGCTCTGATTTGTGGTATACTAGGGTGCTTTTTCTCCCCTCGCAGGATTCTCATACTTAGGTGGCCCGGTACCTAATACGCATTACTGTTTGCTCTGATTTGTGGTATACTAGGGTGCTTTTTCTCCCCTCGCAGGATTCTCATACTTAGGTGGCCCGGTACCTAATACGCATTACTGTTTGCTCTGATTTGTGGTATACTAGGGTGCTGCCCTAATTGTGGTAACTTGTGCTTGCCGCTCACTTCCTGTCTGCGTGCTCTCGTTTCGTCTGTCCCCCCCCCCACCTCCCTCCTTACTCCATGGTGCTCTCCGTCTCGCCTATCTTCTCTAACTGCTTCTCCATTGACTATCCTGCTTTCCTCACTAAATCTGGTAGGAAAAAGTTTAAAAAGGACATCCTGGTCTCCAACCCAGGCCTCCCTATCGCTGACACCTACACTAATGCCTGCTCTAAGGAAACTCTCACTGACATCCTCTTTTTCGTGCCTTCGCCTGACCTATGGACCCTTCATATGGTCTCTGTGCTCTCTCCTTTCTCCTCCTCTCCCATTAATGGTGGCACCCGTTGGGATGTCCTCTTGGCCCCCTTCCACTCCTCTAAGGCCATCATTAATGTCTACGCTAACGGGACCGTCTTGGTCCAAGGCCCTCAGGCCAACCTTCACCTCTTCGATAGACGCTTCCCACACCTCATCAACTTCCTCTCCTCTCCTGCTGTCCCCCCTCCTCTATCCTTGGCTACCTTGCCTCTACCCTCCCTCCCTGCCCCCTCTCGTGCTCCTTCTTCACCTCATGCTCGTGCTCCTTCTTCTTCACCTCCTTCTTCAATACCTCCGCAGGGCGTACCTCTGATCTGTACCCCTCCCCGGAAGTTCTTCAAGGATGGCAGCCTTCTCCACATTGCCACACTAAACACTCGCTCCGCCATCAAGCACTCCTCCAATATCTGTCACCTTCTTGAGGAACTGGACCTTGACGCCCTTTGTCTCACTGAGACATGGTTCACAGCCAGCTCTGCCACCAGCTTTGACACACTCCTACCTGACGGTTACAAGATCCTCTCCGTGCCCAGGCCCAACCGTGCAGGGGGTGGTGTTGCCCTTATCTTCCCTGAGTGGATTCCTGCCACTGTCACTCCTACGCAGACCTACTCCTCTTTTGAATGCCTTGTCTGCCGACTCTCTCTCTCTCCTAGCCATTCCCTTACCGTGGCTACTATCTATCGGCCACCTGGTCAAATTTCCTCCTTCCTCTCTGAGTGGGCTGACCTCTCCTCCGCACTCCTGTCCTCAACCACTCAACTCCTCTTTCTTGGCGACTTTAACATCCACCTTGATGCCTCCAGTCCCCCCTCTGGTCTCTTTCGTGACCTCTGCGACTCTCTCTCACTCTCTATTCTCCCATCTGGGCCTACTCACTCTGCTGGGCACACTCTTGATGCTCTGATCTCTTCTGACCTTCCCCTCTCCGTCCCTCTCTCCACTCCTCTCTCCTGGAGTGATCACTTTCTCCTATCCTCCCACCTCACCCTGCCTACCCCACAGGTAAAGCCACCCTCATCACTGCCACCCACCTTCTCGGTCATCCGACCCATGAAGCGTGTGTCAGTTGAGGCTTTCGCTGCTACCTTCTCGCCCCCCCCTGCCCCTTCGGCTGACTCCCACCCTGACACAGCCCTCTCCATGCTCCACTCTGCTATATCTGTTACTCTTGATATCCTTGCCCCCGTCATGAGAATCCGCCTGAAGCCCAAAGCCAAATGTAACTCCTGGTATGACTCGGATCTCGCCACCCTAAAACGCAAGTGCAGGGTTGCAGAGAGGAAATGGCGTGCTTCATGTTCATCCTCTGACAAACTGGCCTGCCGCCTGCTCCAAAGGCAGTACCGGCTCTCCGTTCTCACCAAGAAGAGAGCCCTTATCCAAGCCCGCATCTCTGCGGCATCAAACAACTCCGCCGAACTCTTTAAAATCTGCAAGGAGCTGGCCAACCCTGTTGCAGTCTCTACCTCTCCTGTCCCCTCCCAGGCCCTCTGCACTGCACTGGCCTCTCACTTCATCTCTAAAACTCAGGACATCCTGTCCTCGCTCTCCTCCTTTCACCTCCCTCCCTCCCTACCCGGCCCTTCCTCTGGCCCTTCTGCGGTCACCCCTCCTCCCTCTTTCTCTGCCTTTCCACCTTTCTCTGCTGACGAGGTTTCCAGACAAGTCCGATCTATGAAAGTCTCGTCTAAACAGGTTCACCCCTGTTCCTCCAAAACTATCAAGGACCACATCGACTCCCTGGCTCCTGCCCTGGCTGACTTTTGCAACCACTCCTTCGCCTCTGGAGTCTTCCCTTCCCCCCTCAAGCACTCCCTTGTGCACCCTCTTCTCAAGAAACCCTCTTCCGACCCCTCCTGCCCGGCTAACTATCGCCCTATCTCCATCACTCCCTTCCTGGGCAAGCTCCTGGAGAAACTGGCCATCTCCCAGCTTAACCTCCATGCTGAATCTGTTGGTAGTCTTCATGACCATCAATCTGGCTTCAGAGCTGCCAGAAGCACGGTAACTGCTCTCCTGAACATCCGTGAAGACCTGCTCTTGAACCTTGATTCCAACACCCCGTGTGTTCTCATTCTGCTCGATCTCTCCTCTGCCTTTGACATTGTCAACCATGCCATCCTGCTCAACCGTCTCCGGGAAAACCTGGGTATCACTGGTCAGGCTCTGGCATGGTTGACCTCTTTCCTTTCAAATCGACCCTCCCAGGTCCAACTGGGGTCCTTCCTCTCCGACATCTTTTTCTCCACCTGTGGTGTCCCCCAGGGATCTAATCTCTCTCCCTGGCTGTTCAACCAGTATCTGGCACTCCTTGCCCACCGCATCGCCGCTCTCTGCCCTAATTTCCAGTGCTATGCGGACGATACCCAGCTCATTTTCAGGCTACCCTCAGCCTCCCCCTCTCCTTCCCTCATCTCTGACTGTCTGTCTGCTATCCAAGAATGGTGTGCCGCCAATGACCTCTGCCTTAATGCCAGTAAGACTGAGATTCTACTCATCGGTACTCCCACTCCCTCCTTCCCTGTAGCTCTCTGGCCTGCCTCCCTTGGCCCCCTCCCTGCTCCTACCTGCAAGGCAAAAAACCTTGGGGTCATCTTCGACTCCACACTCTCCTTCTCTCCTCATATTTCTGACGTCGCCAAGAGGTCACACTACCAGCTGCACCTCCTCAGAGGTATTCTTCCCTTCCTCTCCTTCCCCCAGAAGCTCACTGTCTCCCGAGCCCTGGTTCTCTCGAAGCTGGACTACTGTAACAGCCTCTATCTTAATCTGCCTGCCTCCACTCTCCGCCCTCTGCAACTCATCCAGAACAGAACTGCGAGACTTGTCCTTGGCCTCAAGCCCGGGGACCGTATCTCTCCAGGACTGAAATCTCTACACTGGCTCCCAGTGGCTGCGAGGATAAAGTTCAAAACCCTCTGCATTGTCCACAAGGCCTTCTGGGGCCTGGGTCCTAAATACCTTCAACTCTCTCTTCCCAAATATCTTCCTTCCCGAGCCCTTCGCTCATCCGCCTCCAACTCCCTCAGGGTTAGCCGCTTCTCGAAGCAACGAGCTGGGGGTAGATCTCTCTCCGCGGCAGGGGCCTCCCTCTGGAACAGCCTTCCTGCCTCCCTGAAACTTGAGGAAAACCATCTCCGGTTCCGGAAGCACCTCAAAACCTTCCTCTTTGCTTCTGCTTTCCCTCTCCCTCTCCCCTGCTGAACTGCTAATTAATTTTCACTGAAACTGCACTGATCCTGCAACTGGACCACTCTAAACGGCCTCGGTCCTGGGCCCTGCCACTCTCCACTTGCACTGATGCCCTGGAACCCCTTTGCACTGCGGGACTGTCTCTGTATCCCTACAGCCACCCCCTCCCCCAGCACTTGTTCTGCACTTACCTCACACTTGCCACCAGCTGGTCCTATTTATTTATTTATTACGTACGCCACTTACCTTGTACTGCACTTTTCCCCCTCCCCTTCCCCCTGCACTTTTTCCCACTCCCCTACCCCTGCACTTGCGCGATCTGAATGACACCTGGCCTAGTAGGATCGTTGTCTGTCTCCCCTTGTCCCCCCCTCCCTGCCTCGTCGCGCCTTGAAACACTTGTGTATAGGCGCGTTACAAATACCATATCATATCATATCATATCATATCTATAAAGCCTGGCCATCCCTATGATATATAATTCCTGGCCATCCCGAAGATATACAATTCCTGTCCACCCCAAGGATCTATAATGCCTAGCCATACCTATGATATATAATTCCTGCCCAACCATAGGATCTATAAAGTCTGGCCATCCCTAGGATCTATAATGCCTTGCCATCCCTAGGATCTACAATGCATACTCATCCCTAGATCTATAATGCCTGGCCATCCCTAGGATCTATAATTCCTGGCCATCCATAGGATCTATAATGCCTGGTCATCCCTAGGATGATACTCCCTGGCCATCCCTAGGATCTATAATGCCATGCCATCCCTAGGTTCAATAATGCATGGCCATCCCTAGGATCTATAATGCCAGGCCATCCCTAGGATCTATAATGCCTAGCCACCCCTAGGATCTATAATGCTAAAGCATTGCCATCCCTAAGATCTATAACGCCTTGCCATCCCTAGGATCTATAATGCCTGGCCATCCCTAGGATCTATAATGCCTGGCCATCCCTAGGATCTATAATGCCATGCCATCCCTAGGTTCAATAATGCATGGCCATCCCTAGGATCTATATTGCCAGGCCAGCCCTAGGATCTATAATGCCTAGCCACCCCTAGGATGTAAAATGCTAAATCATTGCCATCCCGAAGATCTATAATGTCTTGCCATCCCTAGGATCGACAACGCCTAGCCATCCTTAGGATCTATAATGCCTGGCCATCCCTAGGATCTATGATGCATAGCCACCCCTAGGATCTATAATGCTAGGGAATACCTAGGATCAATAATGCCACAACATCCCTAGGATATATAGTGTTTAGTCAACCCCTGTGATCTATAATGCCTGTCCATCGCTAGGTTCTATAATGCTTGTCCATCCCTAGGTCCTACAATGCCTTGCCATCCCTAGGATATATAGTGCCTGGCCATCTTTATGATCTATAAGGCCTGGCCGTCCCTAGGATCTATAATGCCTGGCCATCAATAGGATATGTGATGCCTAGCCATCCATAGGATCTATAATGACCTGCCATCCCTAGGATGTATACTGCCTGCCCATCCCTAATATCTATAATACCTGGCCATCCCTAGTATCTCTAATGACTAGCCATCCCTAGGATCTGCAATGCCTGGCCATCCTTAGGATCTATAAGGCCTTGCCATCCCTACAATCTATAATTCCTGGCCATGCCTAGGATCTGTAACAAATAGTCATCCCTAGGATCTATAATTCTTGGGCATCCCTAGGATATATAATGCTCTGCCATCCCTAGGATCTATAATGCCTAGCCACCCCTAGGATCTATAATTACTTGCCATCTCTAGGATCTATAATGCCTGGCCATCCCTAGCATCTATAAGGCCTGGCCATCCTTAGGGTCTATAATGCCTAGCCATCCCTAGGATCTATAATGCCTGGCCATCCGTAGAAGCTACAGTGCCTGACCATGCCTAGGATCTATATTGCCTGGCCTTCCCTATGATATATAATTCCTGGCCATACCTATTATATATAATTCCTGGCCAGCCCTAGGAACTATAATGCCTACCCATCCCTATGATATATAATTACTGGCTTGCCATAGGATCTATAATGCCTGGCCATCCGTAGGATCTATAATGCTTGGTCATCCCTATGATCTATAATGCCAGGCCATGTCTAGAATCTATAATGCCTGGCCATCCCTAGGATCTATAATCCCTGGCCATCCCTAGGATCCATAAAGCCTGGCCATCCCTATGATATATAATTCCTGGCCAGCCCTATCAATCTATAATGCCTGTCCATCCATAGGATCTATAATGCTTGGTCATCCCTAGGATCTATACTGCCTGGCCATCCCTAGGATCTATAATGTCTGGCCATCCCTAGGATCTATAATGTCTGGCCATCCCTAGGATCTATAATGCCTGGTAATCCCCAGGATCTATAATGCCAGGCCATCACTAGGTTCAATAATGCATGACCATCCCTAGGATCAATAATGCCTGGCCATCCCTAGGATCCATAATGCCTTGCCATCCCTGGGATCTTCAATGCCTAGCCTTCCTTAGGCTCTGTAATGCCTGGCCATCCTTAGGATCTATAATGTGTAGCCACCCCTAGGATCTATAATGCCAGGGAATACCTAGGATCTATAATGCCAGGCCATTCCTAGGAACTATAATGCTTAGTCATCTCTAGGATCAATAATGCCTGTTCATCCCTAGGTTCAATAATGCCTGTCCATCCCTAGGTCCTATAATACCTTGCTATCCCTAGGATATAAAGTGCCTGGCCATCCTTATGATCTATAAGGCCTGGCCATCCCTAGGATTTATAATGCCTGGCCATCCATATGATCTGTGATGCCTGGCCATCCTTAGGATCTATAATGCCAGGCCATCACTAGGTTCAATAATGCATGACCATCCCTAGGATCTATAATGCCTGGCCATCCCTAGGATCTATAATGCCTGGCCATCCCTAGGATCTATAATGCCTGGTCATCCCTAGGATCTATAATACCAGGCCATCACTAGGATCTATAATGCCTGGCCATCCCTAGGAATCAATAAAGCCTGGCCATCCCTATGATATATAATTCCTGGCCAGCCCTATCGATCTATAATGCCTTGCCATCCCTAGGATCTATAATGCCTTGCCATCCCTAGGATCTCCAATGCCTAGCCTTCCTTAGGATCTGTAATGCGTCGCCATCCTTAAGATCAATAATGCCCTAGCATCCCTATGATGTATAATGCCTGGCCATCCCTAGGATCTATAATACCTGGCCATCCCTAGGATCTCTAATGCCTAGCCATCCCTAGGAACTTCAATACCTGACCATCCCTAGGATCTGTAACAACTAGACATCCCTAGTGTCCATAATGCTTGGCCATCCCTAGGATCTATAATGCCCTGCAATCCCTAGGATCTATAATGCCTAGCCATCCCTAGGATCTACAATTCCTTGCCATCCCTAGGATCTATAATGCCTGGCCATCCCTAGGAACTATAAGGCCTGGACATCCCTAGGGTCTATAATGCCTAGCCATCCCTAGGATCTATATTGCCTGACCATCCCTATGATATATAATTCCTGGCCATCCCTATTATATATAATTCCTGTCCAGCCCTAGGATCTATAATGCCTAGCCATCCCTATGATATATAATTCCTGGCCAGCCCTAGGATCTATAATGCCTGGCCATCCCTAGGATCTATAATGCCTACCCATCCCTAGATCTAAAATGCCTGGCCATCCCTAGGTTCTATAATTCCTGGCCATCCCTAGGATCTATAATGCCTGGCCATCCCTAGAATCCATAATGCCTGGCCATCCCTATGATATATAATTCCTGGCCAGCCCTAGGATCTATAATGCCTGCCCATCCATAGGATCTATAATGCTTGGTCATCCCTATGATCTATACTGCCTTGCCATCCCTAGGATCTGTAATGCCTGGCTATCCCTAGGATCTATAATTCCTGGCCAGCCCTAGAATCTATAATGCCTGCCCATCCATAGGATCTATAATGCATGGTCATCCCTAGGATCTATACTGCCTTGCCATCCCTAGGATCTATAATGCCTGGCCTCCCTTGGGATCTATAATGCCTAGCCATCCTAGGATCTATAATGCGTAGCCACCCCTAGGATCTATAATGCCAGGGAATACCTAGGATCTATAATGCCAGGCTATTCCTAGGATCTATCATGCTTAGTCATCCCTGGGATCTATAATACCTGTCCATCCATATGTTCTCTAATGCCTGTCCATCCCTAGGTCATATAATACCTTGCCATCCCTAGGATATAAAGTGCCTGGCCATCCTTATTATCTATAAGGCCTGGCCATCCCTAGGATCTATAATGCCTGGCCATCCACAGGATCTGTGATGCCTGGCCATCCCTAGGATCTATAATGCCCTGCCATCCCTAGGATGTATAATGCCTGGCCATCCCTAGGATCTATAATACCTGGCCATCCCTAGGATCTCTAATGCCTAGCCATCCCTAGGATCTACAATGCCTGGCCATCCTTAGGATCTGTAACAACTAGTCATCCCTAGGATCTATAAGGCTTGGCCATCCCTAGGATCTATAATGCTCTGCCATCCCTAGGATCTATAATGCCTAGCCATCCCTAGGATCTACAATGCCTGACCATCCTTAGTATCTATAAGGCCTGGACATCCCTAGGATCTATAATGTCAGCCATCCCTAGGATATGTAACAACTTACCATCCCTAGGATCTATAATGCTTGGCCATCCCTAGGATCTATAATGCCCGGTCATCCCTAGATTCTATGATGCCTAGCCACCCCTAGGATCTATAAGACCTGGTCATTCCTAGGGTCTATAATGCCTAGCCATCCCTAGGATCTATAATGCTTTGGCATCCCTAGGATCTATAATGCCTACCCATCCCTAGGATCTTTAATGCCTGGACATCCCTTTTTATATATAATTCATGGCCATCCCTTTGATATATAATTCCTGGCCAGCCCTAGGATCTATAATGCCTGGCCATCCCTATGATATATCATTCCTGTCCAGCCCTAGGATCTATAATGCCTAGCCATCCCTATGATATATAATTCCTGGCCAGCCCTAGGATCTATAATACCTGGCCATCCCTAGGATCTATAATGCCTACCCATCCCTAGATCTAAAATGCCTGGCCATCCCTAGGTTCTATAATTCCTGGCCATCCCTAGGATCTATAATGCCTGGCCATCCCTAGGATCCATAATGCCTGGCCATCCCTATGATATATAATTCCTGGCCAGCCCTAGGATCTATAATGCCTGCCCATCCATAGGATCTATAATGCTTGGTCATCCCTAGGATCTATACTGCCTTGCCATCCCTAGGATCTATAATGCCTGGCTATCCCTAGGATCTATAATTCCTGGCCAGCCCTAGGATCTATAATGCCTGCCCATCCATAGGATCTATAATGCATGGTCATCCCTAGGATCTATACTGCCTTGCCATCCCTAGGATCTATAATGCTTGGCCTCCCTTAGGATCTAAAATGCCTAGCCATCCTAGGATCTATAATGCGTAGCCACCCCTAGGATCTATAATGCCAGGGAATACCTAAGATCTATAATGCCAGGCTATTCCTAGGATCTATCATGTTTAGTCATCCCTGGGATCTATAATACCTGTCCATCCATAGGTTCTTTAATGCCTGTCCATCACTATTATATATAATTCATGGCCATCCCTTTGATATATAATTCCTGGCCAGCCCTAGGATCTATAATGCCTGGCCATCCCTATGATATATCATTCCTGGCCAGCCCTAGGATCTATAATGCCTGGCCATCCATAGGATCTATAATACCTGGCCATCCCTAGGATCTATACTGCATGTCCATCCCTAGGATCTATAATGCCTAGCCATCCCTAGGATCTCTAAAGCCTGGCCATCCTTAGGATCTATAATGCCTAGCCATCCATATGATCTACAATGACTTGCCGTCCCTAGGCTCTATAATACTTGGCAAATGCATTGTACCTTTGATTATCACCCTCACCGCATAATTTCATTTGATAGTGCACCAAAACCTGCACCCCTGCCCATGCGACACCTCGCCACGTACTTATTGCTCACCTGTCAGGTTCTAACCTGGTCACCGCTCCTCACCTTCACCACACAGTTCTACGTCTCGTCCACTCCCACAACTAGTACTACAACATCTCCCATACTACCTCACACTCTCATCATGACAGGTCCTAATCCTTATCTAAACACCCCGGCCCTCTGGCTACTACATTTTGCCACCAAACCCACACCTAATCAACCATGCTCTATTACCATTAGAAATGCTAGGCTCGGCTCGCGCCATCCTCCCACCTCTCCTCCAACATACAACAATCAACATCACAGCTACACCCGCCAGACACCACACTGCCCCTGACATAGGCACACTGAATCTTGCTGGGAGTTCGTTAGCCGGTCTATCTCAGCCTCACCATGCCATATCGACTTCTCTTAACCATTGCAGTCATCCATGTGCCTCATCAGTAAGAAACCAAAGATTAGCATCCAGATGTCATCACTGGTCCTACCACCTGAAGAATCGTACGATCGACAAAATCTCAAACTCTAGCGTTAATAAAACGCCGGCCCACATGGCTCCTAAAATTGACTCCCCTACTCCAACTCATAAGGTCGTCACTAGCCCGAAACTCAAAGGTGCGCTTATCAACGCACGCTCCGTCCCTGCGCACCCCCTTGATATTGCTGATTATATTGTCACCGAAAACCTCGACTTCCTCGCATTTAGGGCAACTTGGCTGCATTTAGCAGCCGGCCCTTCTTTGACCCTGGCCCTCCTTGACAACTATTCCATTCTCAGGTGTGACAGGGACACCAATCAAACTAAGGGGGGTGGATTAGCTTTCATATTTAAGAGCTCGCTTAACCTCAGAGCTGCCAACAGTCTGCAGCTGCCATCAGCGGAATCATTGTCTATTAAATTGCCAATCTCACCCAATCATACGGCCACCGTACATCTCATCTACAGGCCCCCGGGCCCCACCTCCTCATTTGTCGAGGACATTTCATCTATCCTAGCCACCAGCACTAAGCCCAACTCTCAAATCATTATATTGGGAGACTTCAATCTAGGCTACCATGATACGAATGAGGCCAAGGCCTCTGACGTAGAAAGAGTCTTAGCTGACTTTGGTCTCACCCAACATATCAATGTGCCCACCCACATCAAAGGTCGCACCCTTTACTGGGTTTCTGACATGAACTGTGCACTTAACGTCACCTGTGTCTCTATGCGCATGATCTGATCATCACCACATATCATTCTCCATCAAATCCAGTCCACCTACAGATAAACCCAACCTTGCCCCTCCCATTTCCACACGTAACAAAAAGGATATTACTGTTGAGAAATTACTCCCACTTATCCTTCCTCTTTTGAATTTGGCGTCCACTGTGAACTGTTTGGACCCCAAAGTGCTAGTAGATACCTACAAACGGGCCGTGCTAAAAGCCCTTACTACCATTGCCCCCCTCAAACTGCGCAAACAAAAACCGCAGCTCCACCTTAATTCTTGGTTCACCCCGCACTTACGCGATCTGCGCAAAAAAAAAAGAAAAGCTGAGGCTCATTGGAAAAGCTCACCTTCTCCAGTCAACACAAATAACCTTACAGCAGCCTCCCTCACCTACAAAGAAGCCATCCTAGCTGCAAAAAACGAAGTATATAACAATAGGATCATCCAAGCCCGATCATAAAACAAAGTAACTCTTTAAGATCCTCAGGGAACTTGAGTCTCCTGTCGCCCCGCTTGATACGTGCACCCCTGACACTGAATGGTGCTCTAACATTAAAAAAGCATTGCTTGACAAAATTACCATGCTCCAAGCCAAAATTAATACTAAAAAAATCTACCTCTTTGGCTCATCGGGTAACCCCCCGTTTTATAAAACCCCTTCTCCTAAACATTCCTTCAAACCTTTCAGTTTCTCAACACTCACCATCAAGGAGGTTGAAAATATCATAACTAAGCTTAAGCCTTCCAATTGCTAAGGTGACGCCTGCTCTGCACTGGTCATAAAGGAAGCTGCACATGATCTCGCCCTGTTCATTACCTGATTCATTAACGCCTCCTTCAAATCGGGCACTGTACCTGACAACCTTAAGGATGCTTGGGTCATCCCATTAATCAAGAAACCGAATCTCGATCCTACTAATCCCTCTAACTACAGGCCCATCACCACAGTGCCATACATTCTCAAAATCTTGGATGGAGCAGTCTATCTCCAAATCCAGGACTATCTTGAAACAAACAATCTATTAGGGCTCAGACAATCTGGCTTCCGTCCCAGACACGGTACTGAGACAGCCTTAATTGATTTGAAAACCCAAATTGAGGAGCTGAAAGACAAGGGTAAACTGGCGCTCCTGCTCCTCCTTGATCTTTCAGCAGCCTTCAATTTGGTCGATCATCAAATCCTCTGCCACCACCTCAAAATTGCGGCCCATTTTTCTGACACAGCCACATCCTGGATTAGCTCTTTTTTGGCTAACAGAACCATGAGGGTCTTCTCTCCCCTTGCTGCAGCTGATCCAGCCCACGTCACGTGCGGAGTTCCACAAGGATCTTGTATATCTCCCACACTTTACAACGTATTTAATAAACCGCTCTTTGATATACTGGACTATCTGGGTGTCTCCTACACGAATTATGCGGATGACACCCATGTACTCATCCCTCTCACTGGCGATTATCTAACAGATGCTAAAGCACTCAATGCAGTTTACACTGTCATCCAGGCTTGGATGGCTCATCATGGGCTTTGCCTCAATGATGAAAAGACTGAGTTAATCATTCTTAGCATTCAATACAAACTCACCAAACTTGACCCTAAATTCAATTCCTTCATTATTGATGGGAATGATATCAAAGTCTCTCACATCACAAAAACCCTAGGAATATATCTAGACGCTACTTTGTCCCTCAATCGACAAACTAGCTCAGTTGTCTCAGCTTCATCCTGTACTTGCAAATTGATCACAGCATGTCGCCCCTTTCTGACTATGGAGAACTGTCTGATTCTCGCCAGAACCCTAATCATGTCCAAAATCGATTACTACAACGCCCTCTACCTAGGGACTAGTCAAAGAAACATTGATAAACTCCAGGTCATGCAGAACAACGCCATAAGGGCAGCTCTCAACATCCCCAGGCGTTCCCACATATCCACCACAAGACGCAACCTGCACTGGCTACCCATTAGTCACCGCATATCCCTCAAAGCACTCGCTCTAACACACAAGGCCCAGAACAACGCAGCCCCGGCTTACCTTTCCACGTGATTCATACAACATACAGCATCTAGACCACTAAAATCTTCACAGACTCACACCTTGTCTATTCCTCGCTTCAAGCTACAGACAGCCAGAGGTTTCGAGCTTCCCAGTCATCGCGGCTAAGCTCTGGAACACCCTCCCTAATGCTCTCAGAAACATTCCTGACATCCATTCCATCAAAGCCAAAGCTAAATTGTGGTTACATGATCAGGATGCCCTTGCCTCCTCTCTATAATCGATACTTCTGTTTATCCTACACCGATTGCTCTTTGTACATAGACTGCTTTCTACTGTATTCTCAGATTCGTTCCTTCCCTCACTTTTCAATGTTCTGTATGTAAATATGTGTAAATTGTAAATTTGAATATTTCATCTTTTGTGCTGTAGCTTGTAATTGCTTCCTAAACTTGTAATTGCTTCTTAAACATGCGCCCAGAAGCCCTTGGGCAAGGTGCGCACTACAAATAAATAACTACAAATACATATTCTTTAGGATCTATAATGCCTAGCCATCCGTAGGATCTACAATGCCTTGCCATCCCTAGGATCTATAATGCCTGGTCATCCCTAGGATCTACAATGCCTGGCCATCCCTAGGATCTACAATGCCTGGCCATTCCTAGGATCTATAATGCTGAGCCATCCCTTGGATCTATTATGCCTGGCCATCCCTATGATATATAATTCCTGGCCATCCCTATGATATATAATTCCTGGCCAGCCCTAGGATCTATAATGCCTAGCCATCCCTATGATATATAATTACTGGCCATCCTTAGGATCTATACTGCCTGGCCATCCCTAGGATCTATAATGCCTGGTCATCACTAGTATCTATAATGCCTTGACATCCCTAGTGTCTATAATGCCTTACCATCCCTAGGATCTGTAATGTCTAGCCATCCCTAGGATCTATCTAGGATCTATCATTCCTTGACATCCCTAGAATCTATAATGCCTGGCCATCCATAGGATCTATAATGACTGGCCATCCTTAGGATCTATAATGCCTAGCCATCCCTAGGATCTACAATGCCTTGCCATCCCTAGGATCTACAATGCCTGGCCATCCCTAGGATCTATAATGCCTGGCCATCCATAGGATCTATAATGCCAAGCCACCCCTACGATTGTTAATGCCAGGCCATCCCTAGGATCTAGAATGCCTTGCCACCCCTAGGGTCTATAATGCCTGGCCATCCCTAGGATCTATAATGCCTGTCCTCCTTAGGATCTATAATGCCTAGCCATTCCTAGGATCTACAATGACTTGCCATCCCTAGGATCTATAATGCCTGCCATCCTTGGGATCTATAATGCTTGGCCAACCCTAGGATCTATAATGCCAAGCCACCACTAGGATCTTTAATGCCAGGCCATCCGTAGGATCTATAATGCCAGGCCATCCCTAGGATTTATAATGCCTGGCCATCCCTAGGATCTATATTGCCTGCCCTGCCACCCCTAGGGTCTATAATGCCTGGCCATCCCTAGGATCTATAATGCCTGTCCATCCTTGGGATCTATAATGCCTAGCCATTCCTAGGATCTACAATGACTTGCCATCCCTAGGATCTATAATGCCAAGCCACCACTAGGATCGTTAATGCCAGGCCATCCATAGGATCTATAATGCCAGGCCATCCCTAGGATCTATAATGCCAGGCCATCCCTAGGATCTATAATGCCTGGGTATCCCTAGGATCAATAATGCCTGGCCAAATCTAGGATCTATAATGGCAGGGTATCCCTAGGATCTATAATGCCTGGTTGTCCTTGGGATCTATAATGCCTTGCCATCCTTAGGATCTATAATGTCTGGCCATCCATAGGATCAATAATGCCAGGCCATCCCTAGGATCTACAATGCATAGCCATCCCTCGTATCTATAATGCCTTGCCATCCCTAGGATGTATAATGCCTGGCCATCCCTAGGATCAACAATGCCTACCCATCCCTAGGATCTATAATGCCTGGCCATCCTTAGGATCTACAATGCCTGGCCAACCCTATGATATATAATTCTTGGCCAGCCCTAGGATCTATAATGCATGTCCATCCCTAGGTTCTATAATGCCTAGCCATCCCTAGGATCTATAATGCCTGGCCACCCCTATTATATATAATTCATGGCCATCCCTTTGATATATAATTCCTGGCCAGCCCTAGGATCTATAATGCCTGGCCATCCCTATGATATATCATTCCTGGCCAGCCCTAGGATCTATAATGCCTGGTAATCCATAGGATCTATAATACCTGGCCATCCTTAGGATCTATACTGCCTGTCCATCCCTAGGATCTATAATGCCTAGCCATCCCAAGGATCTCTAATGCCTGGCCATCCTTATGATCTATAATGCCTAGCCATCCATACGATCTACAATGACTTGCCATCCCTAGGCTCTATAATACTTGGCAAATGCATTGTACCTTTGATTATCACCCTCACCGCGTAATTTCATTTGATAGTGCACCAAAACCTGCACCCCTGCCCATGCGACAGCTCGCCACATACTTATTGCTCATCTGTCAGGTTCTAACCTGGTCACCGCTCCTCACCTTCACCACACAGTTCTACGTCTCGTCCACTCCCACAACTAGTACTACAACATCTCCCATACTACCTCACACTCTCATCATGACAGGTCCTAATCCTTATCTAAACACCCCGGCCCTCTGGCTACTACATTTTGCCACCAAACCCACACCTAATCAACCATGCTCTGTTACCATTAGAAATGCTAGGCTCGGCTCGCGCCATCCTCCCACCTCTCCTCCAACATACAACAATCAACATCACAGCTACACCCGCCAGACACCACACTGCCCCTGACATAGGCACACTGAATCTTGCTGGGAGTTCGTTAGCCGGTCTATCTCAGCCTCACCATGCCATATCGACTTCTCTTAACCATTGCAGTCATCCATGTGCCTCATCAGTAAGAAACCAAATATTAGCCTCCAGATGTCATCACTGGTCCTACCACCTGAACAATCGTACGATCGACAAAATCTCAAACTCTAGCATTAATAAAACGCCGGCCCACATGGCTCCTAAAATTGACTCCCCTACTCCAACTCATAAGGTTGTCACTAGCCCGAAACTCAAAGGTGCGCTCATCAACGCACGCTCCGTCCCTGCGCACGCCCTTGATATTGCTGATTATATTGTCACAGAAAACCTCGACTTCCTCGCAATTACAGCAACTTGGCTGCATTAGCAGCCGGCCCTTCTTTGACCCTGGCCCTCCTTGACAACTATTCCATTCTCAGGTGTGACAGGGACACCAATCAAACTAAGGGGGGTGGATTAGCTTTCATATTTAAGAGCTCTCTTAACCTCAGAGCTGCCAACAGTCTGCAGCTGCCATCAGCGGAATTATTTTCTATTAAATTGCCAATCTCACCCAATCATACGGCCACTGTACATCTCATCTACAGGCCCCCGGGCCCCACCTCCTCATTTGTCGAGGACATTTCATCTATCCTAGCCACCAGCACTAAGCCCAACTCTCAAATCATTATATTGGGAGACTTCAATCTAGGCTACCATGATACGAATGATGCCAAGGCCTTTGGCGTAGAAAGAGTCTTAGCTGACTTTGGTCTCACCCAACATATCAATGTGCCCACCCACATCAAGGGTCGCACCCTTTACTGGGTTTCTGACATGAACTGTGCACTTAACGTCACCTCTGTGTCTCTATGCGCATGATCTGGTCATCACAACATATAATTCTCCATCAAATCCAATTCACCTACAGATAAACCCAACCTTGCCCCTCCCATTTCCACACGTAACAAAAAGGATATTTCTGTTGAGAAATTACTCCCACTTATCCTTCCTCTTTTGAATTTGGCGTCCACTGTGAACTGTTTGGACCCCAAAGTGCTAGTAGATACCTACAAACGGGCCGTGCTAAAAGCCCTTACTACCATTGCCCCCCTCAAACTGCGCAAACAAAAACCGCAGCTCCACCTTAATTCTTGGTTCACCCCGCACTTACGCGATCTGCGCAAAGAAAAAAGAAAAGCTGAGGCTCATTGGAAAAGCTCACATTCTCCAGTCAACACAAATAACCTTACAGCAGCCTCCCTCACCTACAAAGAAGCCATCCTAGCTGCAAAAAAGGAAGTATATAACAATAGGATCATCCAAGCCCGATCAAATACCAAGGAACTCTTTAAGATCCTCAGGGAACTTGAGTCTCCTGTCGCCCCGCTTGATACGTGCACCCCTGACACTGAATGGTGCTCTAACATTAAAAAAGCATTGCTTGACAAAATTACCATGCTCCAAGCCAAAATTAATACTAAAAAAATCTACCTCTTTGGCTCATCGGGTAACCCCCCGTTTTATAAAACCCCTTCTCCTAAACATTCCTTCAAACCTTTCAGTTTCTCAACACTCACCATCAAGGAGGTTGAAAATATCATAACTAAGCTTAAGCCTTCCAATTGCTAAGGTGACGCCTGCTCTGCACTGGTCATAAAGGAAGCTGCACATGATCTCGCCCTGTTCATTACCTGATTCATTAACGCCTCCTTCAAATCGGGCACTGTACCTGACAACCTTAAGAATGCTTGGGTCATCCCATTAATCAAGAAACCGAATCTCGATCCTACTAATCCCTCTAACTACAGGCCCATCACCACAGTGCCATACCTTCTCAAAATCTTGGATCGAGCAGCCTATCTCCAAATCCAGGACTATCTTGAAACAAACAATCTATTAGGGCTCAGACAATCTGGCTTCCGTCCCAGACACGGTACTGAGACAGCCTTAATTGATTTGAAAACCCAAATTGAGGAGCTGAAAGACAAGGGTAAACTGGCGCTCCTGCTCCTCCTTGATCTTTCAGCAGCCTTCGATTTGGTCGATCATCAAATCCTCTGCCACCACCTCAAAATTGCGGCCCATTTTTCTGACACAGCCACATCCTGGATCAGCTCTTTTTTGGCTAACAGAACCATGAGGGTCTTCTCTCCCCTTGCTGCAGCTGATCCAGCCCACGTCACGTGCGGAGTTCCACAAGGATCTTGTATATCTCCCACACTTTACAACGTATTTAATAAACCGCTCTTTAATATACTGGACTATCTGGGTGTCTCCTACACGAATTATGCGGATGACACCCATGTACTTATCCCTCTCACTGGCGATTATGTAACAGATGCTAAAGCACTCAATGCAGTTTACACTGTCATCCAGGCTTGGATGGCTCATCATGGGCTTTGCCTCAATGATGAAAAGACTGAGTTAATCATTCTTGGCATTCAATACAAACTCACCAAACTTGACCCTAAATTCAATTCCTTCATTATTGATGGGAATGATATCAAAGTCTCTCACATCACAAAAACCCTAGGAATATATCTAGACGCTACTTTGTCCCTCAATCGACAAACTAGCTCAGTTGTCTCAGCTTCATCCTGTACTTGCAAATTGATCACAGCATGTCGCCCCTTTCTGACTATGGAGAACTGTCTGATTCTCGCCAGAACCCTAAACATGTCCAAAATCGATTACTACAACGCCCTCTACCTAGGGACTAGTCAAAGAAACATTGATAAACTCCAGGTCTCGCAGAACAACGCCATAAGGGCAGCTCTCAACATCCCCAGGCGTTCCCACATATCCACCACAAGACGCAACCTGCACTGGCTACCCATTAGTCACCGCATATCCCTCAAAGCACTCGCTCTAACACACAAGGCCCAGAACAACGCAGCCCCGGCTTACCTTTCCACGTGATTCATACAACATACAGCATCTAGACCACTAAGATCTTCACAGACTCACACCTTGTCTATTCCTCGCTTCAAGCTACAGACAGCCAGAGGTTCGAGCTTCCCAGTCATCGCGGCTAAGCTCTGGAACACCCTCCCTAATGCTCTCAGAAACATTCCTGACATCCATTCCGTCAAAGCTAAAGCTAAATTGTGGTTACATGATCAGGATGCCCTTGCCTCCTCTCTATAATCGATACTTCTGTTTATCCTACACCGATTGCTCTTTGTACATAGACTGCTTTCTACTGTATTCTCAGATTCGTTCCTTCCCTCACTTTTCAATGTTCTGTATGTAAATATGTGTAAATTGTAAATTTGAATATTTCATCTTTTGTGCTGTAGCTTGTAATTGCTTCCTAAACTTGTAACTGCTTCTTAAACATGCGCCCAGAAGCCCTTGGGCAAGGTGCGCACTACAAATAAATAACTACAAATACATATTCTTTAGGATCTATAATGCCTAGCCATCCGTAGGATCTACAATGCCTTGCCATCCCTAGGATCTATAATGCCTGGCCATCCCTAGGATCTACAATGCCTGGCCATTCCTAGGATCTATAATGCCGAGCCATCCCTTGGATCTATTATGCCTGGCCATCCCTATGATATATAATTCCTGGCCATCCCTATGATATATAATTCCTGGCCAGCCCTAGGATATATAATGCCTAGCCACCCCTATGATATATAATTGCTGGCCATCCTTAGGATCTATACTGCCTGGCCATCCCTAGGATCTATAATGCCTGGTCATCACTAGGTTCTATAATGCCTTGACATCCCTAGTGTCTATAATGCCTTACCATCCCTAGGATCTGTAATGTCTAGCCATCCCTAGGATCTATCTAGGATCTATCATTCCTTGCCATCCCTAGAATCTATAATGCCTGGCCATCCATAGGATCTATAATGACTGGCCATCCTTAGGATCTATAATGCCTAGCCATCCCTAGGATCTACAATGCCTTGCCATCCCTAGGATCTCCAATGCCTGGCCATCCATAGGATCTATAATGCCAAGCCACCCCTACGATTGTTAATGCCAGGCCATCCCTAGGATCTAGAATGCCTTGCCACCCCTAGGGTCTATAATGCCTGGCCATCCCTAGGATCTATAATGCCTGTCCATCCTTAGGATCTATAATGCCTAGCCATTCCTAGGATCTACAATGACTTGCCATCTCTAGGATCTATAATGCCTGCCATCCTTGGGATCTATAATGCTTGGCCAACCCTAGGATCTATAATGCCAAGCCACCACTAGGATCTTTAATGCCAGGCCATCCGTAGGATCTATAATGCCAGGCCATCCCTAGGATTTATAATGCCTGGCCATCCCTAGGATCTATATTGCTTGCCTTGCCACCCCTAGGGTCTATAATGCCTGGCCATCCCTAGGATCTATAATGCCTGTCCATCCTTGGGATCTATAATGCCTAGCCATTCCTAGGATCTACAATGACTTGCCATCCCTAGGATCTATAATGCCAAGCCACCACTAGGATCGTTAATGCCAGGCCATCCGTAGGATCTATAATGCCAGGCCATCCCTAGGATCTATAATGCCAGGCCATCCCTAGGATCTATAATGCCTGGGTATCCCTAGGATCTATAATGCCTGGCCAAATCTGGGATCTATAATGCCAGGCCATCCCTAGGATCTATAATGCCAGGCCATCCCTAGGATCTATAATGCCTGGTTGTCCTTGGGATCTATAATGCCTTGCCATCCTTAGGATCTATAATGTCTGGCCATCCATAGGATCAATAATGCCAGGCCATCCCTAGGATCTACAATGCATAGCCATCCCTCGTATCTATAATGCCTTGCCATCCCTAGGATGTATAATGCCTGGCCATCCCTAGGATCTACAATGCCTACCCATCCCTAGGATCTATAATGCATGGCCATCCTTAGGATCTACAATGCCTGGCCAACCCTATGATATATAATTCTTGGCCAGCCCTAGGATCTATAATGCATGTCCATCCCTAGGTTCTATAATTCCTGGCCATCCCTAGGTTCTACAATGCCTGGCCATCCCTAGGATCTATAGTGCCTGGCCATCCTTAGGCTCTATAAGGCCTGGCCATCCCTAGGATCTATAATGCCTGGCCATCAATAGGATCTGTGATGCCTAGCCATCCCTAGGATCTATAATGCCTGGCCATCCTAAGGATCTGTGATAGCTAGCCATCCCTAGGATCTATAATGCCTGGCCATCCTTAGAATTTATAATGCCTTAATGTACCCAAGGAAGGGGGACAGTTCCAAAGTCTGGAGTCAAACTGGAAAAAAGCTTGTTTTTTTTGGCTGGTTCTTCTTTATCTTTGGACTTTAAACAATAATGTTCTATTTCTCCCTAAAACATGCAGTTTTGAAGAAAGATAAGCTACATAGATTAAACAAACAACTTTAAAAATCAAATAGCAGGGTTTGGAGAGGTTTTGTGCTTCATGAAGGAGCCAGTGCAGATTTTATTTTTTAAATCATATAGACAGAGAGGCCTTACGATAGGACAATTCCTTCTTTTAGATGGGTTCTGTAACTGATTTTTTTGCCCCAACCCTGGTTTTTCCTGATGTTTCCTCATATATATTTTCAGTTATCTGCATCTTCATTTTCAAGCATAGCAGGACAGTAGCGCCATCTTTCCAAGAGAAAGGTATACCTGCACTTGCACAGAAATTGACAATCACCCTTTATATTAATGAGGTTCACTGTTTCAGTAGAGCTTTGAGCAGAATATTAAGCAAAGCTTTGCAGCCTGCTGCTTCCCTGCTCCAAAGACTCAAACTTAGTCCTCACATCTCTTTCTGTGCTTTTTTTACACTTCGTTTTGCATTGCTTAGTCTTTGATCAGCCAAACCTCCGTCCTAAAGGCATATGATATCAGGGTCCTTAAAGACCTTTGTGAAATAGTCTACATGGGTCTCTTCTGGAAGATCTACGATGTTTCAAGTGACCCGATGATCCTATGGTCTGTGTTTGTTGTGTTGTTAAAGAAGCAAGCAACCCAGAGTGCTCTTAGACAAACTTTCTCTTTTATCAATAGCAGTTATCCTATTGCTTCTCCCACGCTTCCAAGAGATCTTCCTGGTTACTTTAAAGGTTGTATCTTTCTCAGCTTTGCTTTGGCACTTCACTTTTCCAGGACTGTATATTTCACTTTCCTTTTCATGAAGTTGTGCCTTTGTTAAGTGTCTTCATCAAGTGTCATTTTCCACAGCACATCGATACAGGCGCTTATGACATCTTCTGTAAGTACTGTTTAATCATGAGATTATTCCATCCATTTAATAATAATAATAATAATAATAATAATAATAATAATAATAATAATAATAATAATAATAACAATAATAATAATAACAACAACAATAATGTCCACCTCCCCTCAGCTGAACTTGGTAGTATGATGAAATATTCAAGATTGAGGTGGTGTAATGAAGGTGGTTGAGAGGGCGGAGCGAGAAGAAGTGAAGAGGAAAGCACCTTACATTGCGGAGATAACGTGAATAATAGATAATCCCTACTTACTCGTCCCTGTCTTTTCGCCTGGTGACACTACAATTCAGCAATGAGCGCAACAACTCACGCATCCTATGCCATGTGAATTGTGAAGGAGCTATGCCCGATGATTGGAGCATCCAATATCCGGCACCCGTTGTGGCGAGAGGGACTCACAAAACTGATACCAGGTACCGAGATTAAGTACACAGAGGTAAGTGTCCCGATTTGATGCTGGGAGGGGCATGAGCAATGAGAAACATGGTGCACAAGCTCTCACTTTTGCCGGAGCACACCCCAGTTACGTGCGCTCTGTCACCAGGCAACAACACAAGTAGCGCTAAAGCGCATAATGTGGCAAACATTTAAAAAGGAAATCCGGACAACGCATTGCCGAATGCCTATGTGAAGTCATTACCCAGAAGAAGTGAGACTTGCAGGAGGCACACAGTGTGTGCCATGAGGACTAAGAAAACAAAACATAAATAAAGGACAAGAGAGAGGGGACTTGAATAAGTGGAGGACCTGACCAGAAAATTAAGCTCAAAATACAGAGAGAGTCCTTTCAAAATAATATAATAAGGAAAACAAAAGGGAGGACGCCATCATGAACCAACACAAGGGGGGCATGTGACCACATCACAGTCAAGCAGAGCATACCCCTCGCACAATGTTTCTCCTAAAAGTGGCACAGCCAAATGTACCCTGATAAAGGAGGCTCAAGTCATTTGAACACTATGCAACTGTTGTGTTTTGTGCCAATTATGGTGTAGACAGAAATGTACTACACCAACAACTGGAAGAGAGACTGAAGGACCGGTTTATGCTAGAGAGCAGGAATAGCAAGATCAGGGAAAGGCTGTGGACAGAAGATACATCCCACTAGAGACAGTGCTAAGAATAGCTAAAGAAGCCGAGCACACCAAGACATGTGTCACATTCTGGAATGCAGGGTCCAGGAATCACACATTGAAGCAAATACAGAGACAGTTCCATGAGAACCAGAAAGGGCACCAGAAACTGTATCAGCAATATACAGGGGCATGAAAGGAAAGCAACAGGCTGCAGAAGACTCATTAAACAAGAAAGCCACCAATAGTTTTAATCATCCCAGGCGGAGGGCAAGACTTCCCATGAGGGGTCAAGCCCAGTCAAAGATATGCTACCGAGCAAGAGTCTACCACACTGTTCCAATACACCTGCCTGCTAGGCTCTTAGAATAATCTGCAAAATATTCAAGGGTAAGGGTCACCTCGCAAGATGCTCCAGGAGCAAGAGCTCAGCAACCCTACTGCAGTCTCCACTTTTCCTCTGCCTTCCCTGGCCCTCTGTACTCCTCTAGCCTCACACTTCATTTCTAAAACTCAGGATAGCTTGTCCTCACTCTCCCCTACTCCTCACCCTTCTCCCTCACCCGCTCTCAGGCCTCCCTTGGCCCCCCACGCCACTCCCCTCCTACTCTCCTCTTTTTGTCACATAACACCTAATGAGGTTTCTAGACAAGCCCGCTCTATGAAGGTCTCATCCAAACAGATACTCCAATGCTCCACCAGAACTCTCAAGGGCAACATTGTCTCCCTTGCTCCAGCCTTGGCCAATTTCTGTCATTATTCCTTTGCCACTAGATCCTTCCCCACACTTCTCAAGAACTCCCTTATGCACCCTATCTCCCTTACACTCTTCCTGGGCAAACTCTTGGAGGCGCTGCCCATTTCCCTGGTTATCCAACACACAAAATATGTTGGCTGTGTCCACAACCACCAGTCTGGCTTCAAAGATCACAAAACCCTACACAATGGCCCATTGGAAAGAGAAGGATGACCTCTTCTAGTATGTTTGTCTTTTCATAAATATCAACAAACCAATTATTTCAATATCTACATAAGTTAATTTTAATATAAAACACAAACATTTAAAAAACTTAAATTTTACAAATCATTTTTCAAAAAATTATTTCACAGAAAGACTATATACTGTAAACATTACCAAACTGGCTACTGAAAAGCATGACTCACATCTCCACTTTCCTACCATTCATTCACTTTCATTCTACATCACACTCATGCCTCATATTTACTTTCTCTCTGACCATTTTCATTTGGTCATCCTAGTCTACTATTGCATTCCTATCTGGTTCCTAAAATCTACTAAAAGGTAACACAATCTGTGTAGCTCTAGTCTCACAGATATACATCCTCTACACGTGTTTCAGTTGTCTCTGGACTATCTTTCAGTCCCCTAGTGAAGCAACCTTCTTCAGGACGGGAGAGACAGCACCCTCTCTGTGTCCTGTCTCATTTGGGGGGGGTGAGCCACAGCACCTCTGCTGTGTAATCTGTGGGGGTGACTCATACTAAAGAATGTACCCACCTTCATCTACAGGTACACCATAAACTGGGTACGCATCAAGAAGTCGAACAGTCAATAATCCACTTCATGTGTCTTCCCCTCCGTATCGGAGTCAACTTGTCTCTAACAGGTGTCTTTCTTCAACATTAGGCGGTTCCCATGGTCCTGCTTGTTCAATTTTGACCAAATGTCTTCCTTATTAAACCACCAATTCCTTTGTGCCTAGTGTATTTGGTACATTGGGGTCAATATTTCACTCCTTATGCCCTTAATGGCGTCTTCATGGTAGCAGAGTAAGAAGACGCCATTAAGGGCATGAGGAGTCAAATATTGATCCCTGGCACTCGCTTTTCTCACAGGCCCTTCTGCCCTGACGAGCACTCCCTCCTACCCTCTCACCTGCAATTCTTTAATGCACTTGCACGATCCGAATGACACAAGGCCTACTAGGATAGTTTTTTGTTTGTGTCCTCCCTGTTCCCCACCTTCTTGTCTTGGTGCGCCTCAAAACACTTTGTGTAAAGGCGCATTATAAGTACCCAATAAATAAAAAATAAAATAAACACACTGGGTTAATTAAATATATGATGATGTGGATGAGGAAGGCAAGTGCACTTTCACAATAAAGGACGATGAGGAAGATCTGGAGCGTCCCATGGCAACAGGTGTTGTGAATAATGCACCAATGGTTATGATGATTCAATCTGGAGTTTAGCATATGTTAATACCGGACGTTCTGTGGAGGGACGCATTTGGAGACAAGTATCTACACAGAGCTGACAGAAATTCCAAGGCATATGGTTCGATACAAATAGAACCAGTCGGATGGTTTCTGGGCACACTGCAGTTTAAAGGGAGAGAGGTCACCAGGAAAGTATATGTCTTCAGTAGAGAAACAATGCCACTCTTGAATCGGCCCACCAAAAGAATGTGGAAATGAAACTAGACCGCAATGTGGAAGACACCATACTGGCAACAGAGAATGGCTCACTGGAAACACTGTGAAAGCATGAACAAGTGTTCATGGAGAACAAAGGGTGTTTGAGGGGTTTCACCCATCAGAAAAGAATGAAGGAATGATCCAAGGCAGTTGTACTGAAAATACATAGTGCCCGGATTTCCATGAGGGATGAAGTTAAAACTGGTAGTGGTGAGGAAAAGTTCTGGGAACGAGTTTGTACAGACATGACAAAACCTAATACGTGTGTCATCCCAGAAATACACCCTTTACTGAACATCCAAGAGTTGATATCAACCTTGGGTGCATCTAAGTGTTTTTCAACCCTTGATTTGACTTCCACCTATCACCAGATTAAACTCCACAGACAATCAAGACACCTGACAGCATTTGTTACTCTTTAGGTATTATATATCAGTACAGAACAATGCCTTTTGGACTTATTTCTGCAGCATCAATGTTTCAGAAAATTATGTACAGAATCTTTGATGGTGATGTCATCTTACTCTTCCAGGACGGAATTCTAGTATATGCAGAGCCTATAGACTAGAAAGGGACATGACAGGAGACTTGATGGATCATTGAATAAGCTTCATGGAGCAGGAACTACCCTAAGCAAGGTGATGTGCCAGGCAAACAGAGGGAGATCGAATATCTGGATCATGTCATATCGTAAAAGGGAATATCACCTACAAAGGATTTTGTCAAGGCAATTGAGAGTACAGTAACCCTGAATAGCAGAGAGCAAGTGCAGACATTTCTGGCCATGGCGGAATATTATTCAAAGTTCATTTTGCTAAGTACATGGCTACAATGAGGAATTTGGTAAGAATGGGAGTGACATTTGAATGGAATAAACAAGAAGAGTTCAAGTACATTAAACCGATGCTAATGAAAGCGCCTGCATTGCACAGCTACAAGAGGGCAGATCTATGGATGCGAGCAACATAGGTCTTGGTGCAGTCTTAACATAGACAAAGGTGAGTAGAGAATATGTGATAGCCTTTGCCCAGAGACTATTGAAAGTGCCAGAAAAAGCCTATGCTACCATTGAAAAGGAAGCCCTAGCAAGAAAGTGGGTGACAGAGAAATTCAGGAGCTTTGTGTGGGGAGCACAATCTGAAGTGCCAGTAGATCATAAACCCCTGGTAGAAATGATAACATTGAAGGGGATGGCTAAGGTCTGAGCAAGAATAAGAAGATGGATCTGCAGGCTACGAGAATATGATTTGGTGAAAAGAATCATGTGGCTGATTGTCTCTCCAGGAGGATGACACATGATGAAGTGCTGGAGGATGAAGAAGTACAAGAAGCGGTACTGGATGTAATGAAAATGCCAGTCTCAGAAGGGGAATGGACAGAGTTTATGGAGAAAGACAGAGTCTGTGGAGAAGGACCAACAGATGGCAGCAATAATGAAGCACCTAACTGAGGGGACACTGAACATTGTTCATACTGTTCAGTGTCCCCTCACACTGAACAGTATGTTCAGAGTAATGGACTTAATAGACGTGACAAGGTGATACCTTCTGAAAGGTTAAGACAATGGGCCTCATTACGAGCATGGCGGTAGCCGTGCCTGTATAGCAGGCACGGCTACCGCCATGCTCGCTACGGGCACCACCTCCCGCAAATGGGCAATAACTGGTCCATTATGAGATGAATGGTCCGGTAATTGCCCATTCGCCGGTGGCAGTATTGCCGGGCTCCCGATTCCCATTCTGCCCGATAGGGTTGATAACGATGCAGCGGTATTACAAGTTATGAGGTAAGACCTGGCGGGCTGTCAGGAACCCGTGAGCAGAACTCGTAATGCGACGCGACGGTATGAATGGTGCCGGTGCCTTACCGGCACCGTTCATACCGTCACCCCCAGGGTCCTATTGAGGCCCAATGTCTTATCGATTTAGAACATGAAGGTCATCAAGGAATAATGGAAATGAAGTGAAAGATAAGGACCAAATATTGGTGGCCTGGATGTGACATGTAAATAGAGAGAGCAGTCAGGAACTGTATCCTTTGTGAGAATAGTGAAACAGTGTGTGTGAGTGAGAAACAACCAATGAGTGTAACTGACATTCTAGGGAAACCATGGTAGAAATTGGGTATGGATGTGGTTGGCCCAATATGGAGCAAGAGGGTTCATACATAATGCTTGGAAGTTAAAGTCCTTTTGACGAGATGGGAAGAGGTCCTATTGACTCTACATGTGAATGCTAAAAGAGCAACTGAATTCTTGGAGGAACTGAGTGGTCAAGAGGGATATCCCAGTGTAATACTAACTGATAATGGGTCCTGTGATGAATCCTGCCGAGTCATCACGTAACCCAGCCAAGGGTCTGCTCCCAGGTGAAAAGGGGAAGGAAGCCGCTATCTGATCCTAACCCTGGGGTGGCATCATGAAGGAGGATCACATGGCAGGAGATGGCTATCAGGGGAAGTGGTGACTCCTTTGGGAAGGATGCAGTATTCATCTACTTGTGAGGATAAAAGTCCTATAATTCCCAAAAACTTAATGGCATTCTCTCATTGCACAAGTCCCTCTTGTGAAACTACCTAAAGAACATGCTATGAAAAGTCATCTAAACAGAATAAGGTGTGTGCCTTGGGAGTTCAGGAATTAAATATGCCATCCTCTAATTGTCATGATTCTGTGTTAAAAAGAGGTCCTAATCTCAAAGTTAAATCACAAAACGTTTTACATAACATCCCCTAACTCTGACAACTCTCAGTTCACAAAGCAATCAAAACAAACTAAATGTCAACTGACCAAAACCACTATGGAATTCAGTATCCATAGTGCCTGTGGTACTGGGATGAGGAAGAAGGACTCAGTGTTAGTAAGGATCAGAGGTGCAATGGAACCAAATGTGTGGTCTAGTTGCTGTAGAGCAAGGCACCAGAGCGGTCATTCAAACCCAAGAATGATCTACAGCTGGAGAGAAACGCGGAAGGAGTAGTAGAGGCAGAAGCAGTCTGGATTTCTGGGATTGTCACAGAAGCAGAAGGAAGAACTCCAGCTGATGCGGGAAGCGAAGGCATGCAGTATTGTAGAGTGTGTGCAGCAGGAAGCTGTAAAATGCACAGCAACGTGAGGAGAAGCCCAGCCATATGGGAGACGTGCTCCCAACCCGATGTGTGTTGCTTCGGTGAGTGGGAAGATGCAGAGGCCCAATGGAGTAAGCAGAGCTCCGGAGAAGGGCAGTGCAGGCCACTGAAATTACACAGGAGCTGGCAATGGAGTGGGCAGAAGGTCCACCACAGCAGAAAGTAAAGCAGAAATGCCAAAGGAGACCGTTGAGTTGGCGTGAAGCTAAAGGTGACCCGGGGCACCCCGAGCAGGACATTTGGCAGTAACCAATAATTATGAATACTGAAAAAATATACTAAAGAGGCGACAAGGGTGCTATTCCACTTTTATGAGATACCAAATTGGGGACACCTGTAACCCACCTTGCCAACAGACAAAAGGCTGTAAAGAAGCAGTTCAAAGGTGACAAGCGTGCAATTCCCCACTTATTGTGATGCTCACCTGGTCTCTGCAGGGACGTTGGGGCACGGTTGCAGCTCTCCTTGGAAGTGAATTCCCCTTGTCAGGCTTCCCCTGCTTGTGTGCAGTGGACTGCGCTGATTGTTGACAAAGCTCCTGTGTGGAGATGAGGGATTGTGAGAATGCTGCTATATGACTGCTGCCTCATAGTCATCCTAATAAAATAAAACAAAACAAAAGAAATCAGTGAATAACAATTCTTAAACCTGTGGTTATTGATAGACTTCCGAGTGATTTACAATGTCTCAAAAAGAAATGGTAAATTCCTGTGTCCACAACAAATGACAATACAGTCAGAGCCCTCCATCAGAGACCACTCCTTAATATGAACCCTATGCAAGAGTCTAAAATCCTGATGCCTAATGCAACTCCCCGGCTTTTGGCTGTAACCAGGTCAGGACTTTGTTCTGAAGGGCTTCTCTCAGCTCAGGTTTTTCCAATTTATTCCCGTTCATGATCAGCATGTTCCTTTAATCTGCGACTAAGCTTTTTGAGTATGGATCAGCAATCTCAGGCATTGAGTACTTTCTAACACGTATGTCTCTCTTCAAAGGATGAAGAATTGGGTTACTCTTAGAATACCTAGTTACCGTTAGTAAGTTAGACATTTTATAATAATATTACTATCTAGAGTTGAAAGACCAAAGAAATATCGAGGCTTAGTACCACAGAATGAAATACGCCAATCACGGGTCAAAAAGATACAAGTATCTTTTATTTCTGTACAGAATTTAAAGCAAACAGATAGCTATCAGGCTCCCAAATCCTTGCAGTGTGTACCAGCAGACACAGCGAAGGGTGAAGTGCTGGACATCTTAACACGGGCTCTTTTATACAGTTTCCAATCATTGTCTAGCTCCTCTCCAAACTAATAAGTTACATGCTAGGGTTTGTGCCCAGTTCACATGACAAATATTACAATATTGTACAACGGATTTAACAAGTTTGCATGTCCATGAAGTTACAATGGTGACATTGGTTCTTTGATCCACAGTAAGCCTTGTTTCAAGAATCGATATTACAACCAAAGCACATGGTTTGAGTTTGCTCTCCATTGTTCTGCTGTTTAGATGAGGATAAGGCTTATGAGCGCAGACAATACTTGGATTGCAGTTCATACGAGTCACAAGATTTCTTTGCATAGAACAAACAGTCTGCTCTCGGTCAGCCTAGATGTTGACACAACTCAAAGGTCGTTCGGCTCGGCTGTAGGTGAAAACACAGTCCACCATTTTAGGAAACAAAGCAAGAGTCAAAATCAAAATGGCGGATGATTCTTAAAATGGCAGTGAAGTTGATCAAAAATCGAAACATTTCAGACGTGTTTTTCCGTGCATAACATGAATGGGCTTAGGCCATTATTCATAATAAGGCGGTATTATATGAATACAGTTTAACAAACCCTCCTTTTGGCCTAAGCCAAGAGCATTACTCAAACATTCGCTTTACTCAAAACCCCACGCTTCAATGTCCGTACATCATGAATCAGATTCTTCAGAAATAGCAATCGCCATAAGTTCCATGATAGTAATATCCTTCATTACAAAAGCATTAGTAGTTTCCTTGGGCGCATGTACCTTTGGTCCTAGTGTACCTATCGTTTGCGCACAACATCCACCTAACATCGAACATATGGCAGAAAGACATTGTATACAGCAACAACAGAACAGTACAACACCAACAACTATCATTAGGACTACAAAGAGCTTCCAACATCATGATCGATGTAAGTCCCAGAACCAAGAACTAAGATCCCAGTTTTCCCGCTGGGACATGTACTTCCGTACTCAAAGTATGTTGATTTTGTATTGCCTTGAATATGGTAGGGGAGGAGTCAGGTTCGAAAACACAGCAAGCAGATCCCACCAATTTACATACCCCACCACGCTCGGCTAGGATGACGTCTAACACCATCCTATTTTGGATTGCCTTTTGCTCTAGCGTCATGTTGTACAGAATATCGGTGGTTCTATTGATGGTTTTCTCCAGTACCTTTGCTAGTCTTCTGATATACTCAGAGTTTATTATCTATCCTCAAAATCAACACCCATGACTTGTGAAGGAGTGTCACCATTCTCATCCCGCCTCCCGCCTTAGACAAGCTCTAGAATCTTCAGAAGTGGTAGCCACATATACCCCTAGTAACAAGATAACCAAGTAACAAGTACCTTGCCAATCTCTAGGTAACCAAGGATAAGCTTCATTGCCACAAACAAAATAAACAGGGTCTCCTACATACAAAGGTCGGTTTTCACTGGATAGATTTGCAATGTTAGTACAACCCTCGAATGTACCGATTGTCTGAGGACCATCCCTTTATATACAGAAGAAACAGAGTTGGGGCTATGATTAATAGTCTAGGAAGGAGTATAGTATAGGAAGGAGGCATGGCATACCGGTTGCCTACGGGAGCCATCTTGAAAGAAATCAGTGATTGAAAAGATCTAGAGAGTCTATCAGAAGGCCTAATAGAAGCAACATTGAGTTTGCTTCTATTCGCAAAGAGAGAACATCCCAAAGGTGTTAGGACATGTTTTTCAAATTCATTCAGATTAGTCTCATCAAAGTTCCCAGAAATACTATTTTTCCAAAGACCAAAGAATAGAGCCCTTAGTGAGACGTAGCATGCAGTTGTTAAAGGAAGAGGATGAAAATACCAGCCCAGTCCCTTTTCCCTGTGTTGTGGCAAGTGCGAACACATCCAGCAATTTGTTCTGTTCAGAATCACAAGAGTCGCATTCATAATCATTAGGAGAGTGTTATTGTGATAACCGTGTCTGTGCTAGAAGTCTCGAGAAGGTAGAGTGTGCGGATTCACGAAAAGTGGAGACACAGTGGAGATAATTTCAGTGGGTAACAAAGTCTCAAGTGGACATACCCCTTCAATATACCAGAACCCAAGCGCAAATACAATTACTAAATAGACCAGTACTGTGATTAAAAAACAATGGGTCCTCAAGGACCATGATCTCTGATGAACAGATTCTTTGTCAGCCATAAAACCTATAACGTGTTCCGTACGAGTAGATTTAGGAAAGGACATTGTTTCTCAGAGGCCATTTAGAAGCTTCTCTGTTAGGCTCTTTTAGTTCATCCGTTGGCGTCTCCTGATCACAAGGCCTTTCTTACTCGAAACTAACTTTGCTGGTCTCAGTCTCTTATTTATTTTTCAGCGAAAGAGTGACAAGGGACTGGCTCAATGATGATTCCTTGTGGGCACAGCCTATGCTGTGCTGTCTGTCCGGTGCCACAGACGCAGATCGTACCTCAAAACTCCAGGTACGGTGTGATCTTCAAACAGATTGTTGTCACTTCCTGAAGGAAGTGATGAAGCAGAAACAAGATTGCTCAATGTTGAAGAAAGATCTGAATAAAAACTTGGAGACAAAGCAGCAGTCTCCCCAGGACCCACAAGCTCAGGAAGGACACCCTCAGTGTCGGTTAGAACAGACCTGTGATGAAGAACAGAGTGAACAATCTCCTTCTCTTCCACTTTGTCGTGGGGCAGAGGAAAAGTTATCTTCTTGATATGCGTCGCCTGGCTCCAGTGTTGTTTTCCTTCTACTCATACATCGGTCTGTGTGGCCAATAGGACTTGAAACGGTCCTTTCCAGCGAGGTGCGAGGCAGGAGGCTCTTTCAAACTATTTGATGAGCACCCAACTCCCAGGTCTGAGTTGGTGACCTGGTCCCTTGTATTTTACTGGGAGGGCTTCTCTTCTCTATTGATAAATCAAATACAAGTTTTGAGTTAACTGGTCACAGCACTTAGAACGGAGCAAATGCTCTACATCTTTTAGTAGCTTACGTTTGGGTATATTCCAACGATTGGCTGGTCTCCCCATGATTATATCATAGGGAGAGAGCCCAGTCTTTGTTTGTGGGGTCATCAAGCATGGACAATAGAGCTATGGGTAAGGCACCTGGCCATTTAAAATTGCTACTGGCACAGATCTGGGCCATTTTATTCTTCAATATACCATTGTGCCATTCTACAAGTTCGGCACTCTGAGCGTGTCTGACCGAATGGAACCGTTTAGTGATCTGCAATCCTGCGCATGCTTGCAGGATTACAGCAGTGATAAAATGTGGACCATTGTCTGACCAAATTACCCTCGGGAAAACCAAACCTAGGAAATATTCCTTCAGCATGGTTTACGCCATTGTAATTTCCGTGGCATCTTTTAAAGGGAAAGCTTCGACCCATTTGCTAAAAGCACAAATAACTACCAGAACATATTTGTAATTTTGACAACTTTCCATTTCAATGAAATCGAAGTGTATAACTTCAAAAGGTACAGAGGGGGGACCAAAACTACCCTCGGTGTCGATGTACCCTTCCCCACATTATGCTGTAAGCATACCATGCAATTTTGGACCAAAAAATCTCAGCAGTTTTCGAGATATTTACATTCACCGAGACAGGTTCTAACAGTTTAAAAAACTTTTTAGCACATATATGAGTTGGACCATGAGCCATCGTAACCATAGCGGTGACATAAGCATCAGGCAGCATCCATCTTTTCTTTCCATTATCTACCCAACAACCTTCATCGTCTGAACTTGCTAAACCCTCAGCCCACTGATTAAGTTCGTCAGGAGTGGCATCAGCCTGAATATCTTTTATACAATCAATGCCTTCATCTATCACACACGTTGTGAACCACCCCAAAGTCATACTGACTGTCTGTAAATATATTCACACTAAGCCCTTCGGAAAGTTCACAAGCTTGAGTCAATGCAAGAATCTCTGCGGCCTGCGCAGAGTTATGCAGAATTCTTTTGGTTTCCACAATAGTGCTTAATTTAGTGATGGCATAAGCAGCAGTGGATGTACCAATCCGTAAGTTTGAAGCTGGAGCCATCGCAAAACAGCTCCCCTTGTAAATCTTTTAACAGTGTATCAATTAAGTCAATTCTGCCTTTAGTCTCTTGTTCTGTGGTATAGAGGCAGTCATGTGACATCTTGTCACTGCAAGCAATTTCTTGCGGAAGAGGCAATAGTTCGGACGGAATTAATGCTCAAAATCTCTTAATTACGATATGCGGTGCAAATAGAATCAGCTTGTATCTTGTTAATTGTGCTGATGTGAGCTGTTGCGTTTGCATTCTGTTTAATAGAACGTCTACAGAGTGAGATACCATCACGGTTAAGGAGTGACCCAGAACCATATCCTCACTTTGTTTTACAGATGCAGCGGCAGCAGCAACAGCTCTCAAACATCTCGGCAAAGCGCATGCAACAGGGTCAAGCGTGGAGGAAAAATAACCACACAGTCTATTATTCCCTCCATGTTCCTGCATTAATACAACCAAAGCGTATCCATCCCATTCATGCACATACAAAATGAAGGCCTTGTCATAATTTGGTGTGCCCAAAACCGGTGCTGAACACAACGCATCCTTGAGCAGATCAAAAGCTTTCTGGCAATCCAAGTTCCACGGTAAAGGCAAATAAATGCCCTTCTTTGTCAATGCCAACATTGGTTTTATCATAACTGAAAAATTAGGGATCGACTGTCTACAGTAGGAGGCCATGCCTATCAAGGCTCTGACCTCTTTCTGTGTATTTGGGACAGACATGCTAGAGATGGTTTGTATCCATTCGGGTGTCAGTCTTCTCCCCTCCTTTGACAGGAGATAGCCTAAATAGGTGACCTGCTGTCGACAATACTGAACATTATTTAATGAACCCTTATGCCCATGTTCTCCTAGATGAATAAGCAGCAACACGGTGCTTTCCTTGCAAGCAACTTCTGAGTCTGCAGCTAAAAGAAGATCGTCATCATATTGCAAAAACGTACAAGTGGATGGCAACTCAAGCGTATCGAGCTGTTCCTTTAAAGCTCTACTGTAAATGCTTGGACTCTCAGTGCACCCTTGCGGCACACAAGTGAATGTAAATGAGCGTCCCCCTAGGGTGAACACGAACAAATATCTACGGTCAATATGTACAGGAATGCGAAAGAAAGCATTCTTTAGATCCACAACACTTAAATGAGTAGCTGAAGCTGGAATCATTGTCAATATAGTGGTCACATCAGGCCCAATTGGAAATTGTGGAGCAACAATCTTATTGATAGCACGTAAATCAATAATAAAAAGGAAAATAATTGCATTATTCCCTTTTTTATACACTGGTAGAATCGGACTATTATACAAACTTCCTGCAATTTCCTCAATCACTCCTCGATGTACAAAATCAGAAACTATACTCTTTAAAGCTTGCTCACCGTCAACTGAAATCTTATATTGTGGAATACGTGGAAGTTTAACACCTGGTCTCAACACAATTTTAAGAGGTTCAATTTATAAAATACCAACCTCAATATCATCAACCGCCCATAAACATGCTGGAACCTTATCCAATTCAGTCGGTAAAGGCCTAGTCAAGAATTGTGAAACAGAAGTTCGCTGAGGTGAAATTGTCAAATGTACTCCATCCGGAGAACAATAAATTACTGCATTCAATTCTTTCAACAGATTCAATCCCAACAAATTTTTGCCACAATTCGTCATCAACAGAAATAGACATGAATCAGTGAATGGCTCCAGTGAAATCGGTACCGGCTCAGAAACCGGACTAACCACTGGCATAACAGAGAACCCTACAGAAATGTTATTCTGCCCTGACAGTGGAATATCTGGAACCCGTGAATGATCAATGGAACACTTCTGTGCTCCTGTATCTATCAAAAATAGAAATGCCTCCTATTCCCCACCATCATCTCAATGTAGGGACCTTTTTGATCAACCGGAATAGGTACTGGTTCCAGACTCTGCTTCGAGCTGTCCTAACGGAACAATACATCATCAAATGCAAGATCCTCAGAAAAATAAACAGTCGAATGATTATCAAAAATGTTCCCATTATCAACACTATGCTGCTGACTATCTTGTGAGAATGACTGTTGATTCTGAGAGAACTGGCTTCTACCAGGACCCCCTATCCCAGGACGGCCTCTGGATCGTCTAGCCATGGTACCATATGTGTTATTCGATAGCTGCAGAAGGATCGGGAATTGTGCTCGCCAATGACCTTCTTGTCTGCAATAAGCGCATTGGTTCATGTGTACAGGACCCATTTGTGCATTATTCTGCGGGGCAAACTTTCCTCTAAACTGTGCAGTCCCACCTCTGGTTCCTCTTACTATCTGTTGCAACAATACCCTTCTTCTTTTCTATCCTCTCTTTTTTCTGTATTGACTCTATTTTCATAGTACTGAGCCATATGCAATACTTCAGACTGTGATTTAGCTTGACAGGCACTTGACAGGCACTTTCGGAAGTCATAATTTGCGAATGGATATCAGGCAACAATCCACAAACAAATTTGTCTCCTGACTCAGTACTGAAATCCTGACAGCTAAAATCCAAAAACACTTGTTCGAACCGATTAAATCTTTCGGTAGCACCCTCACATTTCCCCTGAATGCAAGCTGTAAGCTTGTCCCAAACTACTCTTCTTTCCTGAATAAAGTCTTCAATTTAGTTACTATTCTGTCTGGCAGTGTCAATATCACATGTGGCAGTTTTTCACCAGCATTCCTTTCTCCATCTATCCCTACTAGGTTAACCCATGTGTCATCCAGTCCTGCCGGATCATCTACAGTTCTAATCTGTTTCTATAAATCAGCAGGTAGGATCACAGGGAACACCAAATCTATATCACCCAGCGCGAAAACTGATATTCAAGACAGATTGTATTTCCTTATAAAAATCCTGTTGGATTTTTCCTGATATCTGGAATTGTCTGTCTAATGGTATTCACTTCCGGTCTAGAAAATGGGACATGAACAAACTATGAGGCATAATGAGCTTCAATAGTAGTGGCTGCTTTAGCTGGAATTTCAACTTTAGGAACAAATGTCAGGGGAACTTCCCTCATTGGTACTTGAGAAGTAGGCAATTCTGAACGTCCGTTAAGCAACAAAGCTAAATCAAGTGACAAGGTAGTCAAAACAGTATCAGGCAAAAATGCTCTCTTAGAAATGACCATCAAATCTGTGGGACAACAAACCGTTTTCTTTATAAACTCATCCTGCAGGTACTCTACCATTACCTGTATCGCTTTCCATTGCATTGCCGGAGCATACTGACTAAACGTGTCATATACTTCAATGGGAGAAATTGAAACATCCGAAATCCATCTAAGCCCGTCTCTTCGGTAGTCGCCTGTCTGTTTCCATTTCCTCCCCACTCTCCCCCTCTTTTCCTTATCTATGTCTTAGCTCTTGCACTATCTGAAATGTCGTCAGGCCGAGTATGATAGTTAATTTCACATCCTTACTGTTCATGGCCTGTAAGAATGTAATTGTATTTTCCCTTGTTCCCTCCCTTGCCTTGAAGCGCTTTGAAACACTTTGTGTATAGGCGCTTTATAAATAAACAATCATATCATATCATATCATATCAAATATCGTTGAATACTATATTACCAAGGCCGTACTTACAGTGCATAGTACACACCGGTGAACCCTCAGGTGGCGCTGGTCGGCCGTATTCCAAAGATTGTCTGTCTCTTCGGAATAAACCCCTGAAACAGGCAGACAATGTGCCAGGCATTTCAGATCACTGGTGTTACCTGGTGGCGTTTCAACTCACGAGTGCAAATCTACAACCAAATATCAGGATTCTTAGGAATCGGGGCACGACTCACCTGATTACCAAATACAAAGGAGGTCCGATCGGATTACAAAGGATCCTCGTGGTTTGGCCGATTTCAGCAAAGAGCCCGCCTCGATATGGGGAGCCTCTACAAGATGCCCTTTCAAACCGCGTGCTCACCATTCAGTGATCGGATCGTGCAGTACTGCCGAGGTGTCACGTCTCATACAAAGGGGCCCTCTTTTTCTCACTCTCCGATCCCGGTCCGATAGCCGCATCTTCTTCTCAGCGAGGTGACATCAATCTTGAGGGTCCCTATTCAGGCACCTTCTGAAAGACCAAAGAAATATCGAGACTTAGTACCACAGAATGAAATACGCCAATCACAGGTCAAAAAGATACAAGTATCTTTTATTTCTGTACAGAAATCAAAGCAAACAGATAACTATCTGGCTCCCAACACCTCACAGTGTGTACCAGCAGACATAGTGAGGGGTGAGAGTGCTGGACATCTTAACACAGGCTCTTTTATACAGTTTCCAATCATTGTCCAGCCCCTCTGCAATCTAATAAGTTACATGCTAGGGTTCGTGCCAAGTTCACATGACAAATATTACAATACTGTACAACGGATTTAACAAGTTTGCATGTTCATAAAGTTACAATGGTGACATTAGTTCTCTGATCCACAGTAAGCCTTGTTTCAAGAATCGATACAATATATTACAACCAAAGCACACGGTTTGAGTTTGCTCTCCATTGTTCCGCTGTTTAGATGAGGATGAGGCTTATGAGCGTAGACAATACTTGGATTGCAGTTCATACGAGTCACAAGGTTTCTTTGCATAGAACAATCTGCTCTTGGTCAGCCTAGATGTTGAGACAACTCAAAGGTCGTTTGGCTCAGCTGTAGTTGAAAACACAGTCCACCATTTTAGAACACAAAGCAAGAGTCAAAATCAAAATGGCGGATGATTCTTAAAATGGCGGTGAAGCTGATAAAAAAATTGAAACATTTCAGATGCAGTTTTCCGTGCAACGCAAATGGGCTTAGGCCAATATTCATAATAAGGCAGTATTATACGAATACAGTTTAGCAGAGTAATAGAGCCAAACAGAATCAATAAAGTGGGCCTGGCTGAATGGGAAGGATTGGCGGAAGAGGGTTCGTGAGATGGTGTTGGCCCAGAGCTTCATGCCACACAGTACCACAGGATGGCTGGGAAAGTTTGATATTACGGGGATACAAGTGGGTGATGTGGGGGGCAGGATAAGGAAGCAACAGATGAGGAACAAAGAGATCCAAGACGAGTCTGGAGTAAGAGATAGTGCTGTTCTCTTAGCTGGGGATTGGTTCAGGATTAAGTTACCTGAAGCACTTAGGAGAGAAGGGTGCATGTGGTCAAAACCCATCAGAGTGCAGTTGGTGTTTGATGGGCCATCAAGACCGAGGATGGTAGGGTTTGGAATATGAAGAGAGTGAGGGTCCTGAAAGAAAAAGGAGCTGTGAGTACGGGTCATATAAATAGAAGAACATGTGTAGAGAAATGCGATTCTTCCTTGCCATGCAATTCAGATGGAGGATCCCAGGTAAGGTTGAGAAGCATAAGGGACTGCTGGAGACTAAGTTACCTGAAGGACTATACACAGTGACGACAAGAGGGAGCTTTGGGAAGAAGGGAGGATGTGGAGTATGATAAAAGATTCTGGAATGAGCTGGAGGAGAACGCTGACAAGGAAGGTGGTTGAGAGAATAGAGAGAGAAGAAGTGAAGGGGAGAGTTCATTATACGCAGCAGATAACTTAATAAATAGACAAACACTCCTTGCCCAGCTCCATGTCTTCATCTGCTGACACTACACTCTTCTTCCTCAAGGCGAGACTATCCCATCTCGCCAAGAGCATTGACAACCCTTATGATTACTATGATCAGCTCATCCCTTTATGCAAGATGGAGGATTAACTGTGAATTCATACTGCTCATTAGTTGTGGGTGGAAGGAACATTTGCAAATCCCTATAAGTACTTCACAAAGGGTGTCACTCCTAGCTGGAGAGAGTACTTACAACGCTTCTAATAACTGCACAAGCATTGATATGTCCAGACTCAGGGAACACGTCAGTGAATATAATGACTACAGATGAGCAAAATGCAGTGCCTTGGAGATTGACAGCTTGGGGTCTAAGATCCCACACCATTGGACACCATGACATCTGGTCTCCAGCATGAAGCAAGCTACACCCTCGTTCAACGATCCCATACGACTCTATGTCTTCCATGCTTTCATCTTCTTTCTTAACTTGTCCGCCTTTCTCTTATGCCACCCCTACCTTAAGCTTCACATTCATTTCTGATCCCCCGCCCCCTCAGCAAGGTACCATGGTCTGACATGAGTTCCACATTGAATGGGTTTATTACAAACAATAGTCAATAAATAAATTACTCCTGGCTGAAGGAAGTTCAATGACTTCACAAAGCACCAAATAGGCTCCTTGTATTCCTGCATCACATCCCACACCCATGGACGATACATCCGAGCCACACATTGTAGCCTCTTTCTTACCTCATTCGCTGACTTCAACAACCTGTGCAGTGCTGTGTTGCTTCCTAGTTAGACCTGGACCTTATAAACACCAAGTATAAACACAAAGCACAACTCTACTGGGCAGCGGAGCAGCTCTTTACGTCTGTTCTGAGCGATCACGTTGACGTGCCTCCTTCCAGCCCAACCAATCGCAGCCCCTTTGCCTACCACATCCTTCCGACTCTAGCGATGGGCCGTGGAGTGAGAGGCCGCGATGTGCACTGAGAACATGTGCTATACCAGTCTCCTTAGTAACATCATCCACGCAGCTAATACTTGCTTCATCACTGTGTCTTTTCCTATCAGATGAACTGATGTGCTTGGCACATTTATTGATTTCTAAGGTAAGGTGGATTAGATTTGCTTATGCCACCCATTTGCTGCAGAGGATGCGCAGGAATTGTCCTCGGTCAGAGCAGCAGGACGTGAACTGCTGGTGCTTCACATTGAATGCTTTGGTTAGTCAGACGTGTGTGCTTGTGTGTGTGATAATTCCGAGTGTCACTGTGCTCTGAAGGATCCGTGTTGCCCACCTACAACCAGCCTCACTGCCCAATGATAGCACCCTGCCTGTTCTCAGCAGCTCAGTGGTTGGCACAAGGTAACCCATGCTCTTACACTGGTGGAGAAGAAACCGGATTGGCCACAAAAAAGTAAGCAAAACATGGGCCTAAGAGGTGTCCCACATGTAGCAACGGGAACCAGAGGGCCATGCGCCAGCCCAATAAATAAGGGGGGGGCAGAAGTGATAGCAGGGGAATAGGGTTCTCTAAAAAACGAAGAAAGAAGTGACATTGATGAGACAAAACAGGGCACCCTAATGTCACCCTTGGCATGAGAACAATACATGAGTTCAGGGGAGCATAGGCGGGTAAGCAGAGTTTTAATGAAAGCAGTGGCACACAAGGCCACCACCACCCCACCCTGCAAGGTCTTCAAGTCCATGCCAAGCATCGCTCATCACTCTGTAGCAGAACGCCACCATGTTTTTTACCCACTGCACCACTCCCAGAGACATGATTCCAAAAGAGCCACAGATTCTGTGCACACTACGGCCCCTCGTCGTACAGCATGGTGTATAGCTTAGTATAACCCACTCAGACCAGGGCACTGCTAGCTGCACATGACACCGCCTAAAGCAAACTCTTACGCCACCCACCTAGAAGGCCTGCATTGCACCGCACCTTTGTGACACAACTGAGAGGCCTGATCAGGTTTTCGCAGCAGGAGTGGCTGTGCCTGGTTTAGAACTGCGTCAAACACTACAGGAAATGCAATCAGGGCAGCACTCAACTGCACTAGATGTTACCACATAGACTTAAGACCTTCCAACCACAGCTGCTTCGCAACCAACAGCTCTAAAAACATGGCCAGTGAAGGTCCAGATTCATGCAGCCTCAAGCTGCCCAAATGTTGGCACTGGATACGCGTGCCCAGCCCAGTAGCCATTCATTCAGACCGGATGTTGCTTCATAAAATGGTTGCTCAATTCTAGGCCCCCGGCTCAGCTAAGCACTCTGCTGTCCTCACCAGCCCAGGCTTCTTGCACGTCTATTCATAGCTGAAAATGCACCGGTTCTACCCACAACCACACTAGCCTCCATATAAACCTGCCCTGTATGTACCCGCAGCACACGTGCTGCTCTACTGACTGCCACTTCTCTTGCGGCCCTGCCCAATAGCACAAGCTGAGTGATCTGCAGAGAACCTGAAGCCAAGGCGATTTAACACACAGAAAAAGAAGAGAATGGGTTGAACTGAGGTCACTCCAAGGGTGTTAGCCTTCACTTCTCGATAGGCTGCCAAAGACGTGCCTGGAAGCTCCTCCCTCACCAATGTAGGAGTCTGTTCAGAGTGTCCCCCCTTATGGCTCACCATCTCTCCTCCCCTGATGACCCTTCTTCCTACTTTGCCTCCTCCTGTTTCTCTTCTTCCAGCAACCCTAGCTCTTGTGATATTACTCTTTTTCGGCTCTCCGCAGAGCTTCTTCTTAGTCCTCACTATCCCACTCTTCCCCATGTCCTTCACCTCTTCCCTTCCTCACTGTTCACCACCTCGGTCACCTCCTTTCTCTCCATCAACTCTCAGCTTCTCCCCTACCTTCTGACCTCCTATCTCCTGCTTCAACTGAATCTTAAGCTGGTTCTCCGGACCTGCTCCTCTTCCGACTCCAAGCACCCACACGATATGATATGATATAAGTCATTTATAACGCGCCTGTTTCTAGGCGCGACTAAATGCTGGCAGTTTAAACAGGGGAATAGCCCCTCCCTTGATGACCTCCCCTGCTTATTCATGCTCAGGTGAACATGTTCATTGGTTTGCAAATGGATTAGCGTATTTGAAACAGCGGCTGGTTGTCCTAAAGTCCATGTTGCTCTGTTCTCAGCTGCTTAGAGACGCAGTATTTATCGAGGTGGGGCTTTAACAGCAGATCGCGGTGTGCATTGATTGGCCATAGATGTGGCTCTTGCAACTGAGGCTGACTCAGTGGGAGGTCACGTGCGTGTCCTGTCTGATTGTGATTATGCAAGTAAGCACTTATTTCCCAGAATCAATCCATCTTCATGGTCAGGGATTGGGGGCTCCGCCTTCCCATCTCTTTCTCTGTGATGAGCCCTGGCCCAGCATTGCTTGGCGTTAAGTGTTCCCGTCCCTCCTTTAACCCTAAGAGTCAGGCAGAGACTTTGGCACAGCAGACAGTGTGTTGTTTGTTGAACTTCCAAAGGTGACGTTGAAGAAGTGAGCAAGCTCAGGAGGTTTTGAAGAAGAGAACCTGATGTGGTTTGAATAAGGACACATGGACACAGGTTGAATTTCCTTTTGCTGACAGATGAGGGAAGGGGTGAGTGGGGAAACTGAAATATTGAAGTGGATGAGCGAGAGGTGAGAGGGAGAGGGGTGCATGGAGAGAGGAGAGCTGTTGAGGGTGGGATGTACAAAGATGAGATCACGAGAGTTCCCTTGGGCGTGAGAAGGGGCGCTGTGGATATTGACCAGACTGATGTCAGAGAGAGTGAGGTCCTTCTGTAGTGAATGGGCCTTGTTCACATTGGGGAGGTTAAGGGCATCCATTACAATGACTGAGACATCAGCTGGTAGAGCTTCAGATAGCAGGTCAAGCTTTCAGAAGAAGAGATCACGGGATCCAGGGCTGGTAGGGAATGTGGTGGGATAAACAATGTGTACAGAAATATGTTGGAAGGAGGAGGGAGTAAAATTAGCAGGGGGTGAGGGGCTGATGGCGGGAGCTTGCTGATTAGGAGCCAACACCATATATAGCTGAGGGGTGTGGGAGATTTCAGTGTGGAGGGCAGGCAGGCATAGTGGCAGTGCTCTGTGGAATCCAGTTTTCAATGGAAACCACCAGAGAGAGTTTGAAGTGATGGGAATAAAAGCAGTGTCTAAGGAAAAAAGGTTTGCCGGAGCAGGATTGGGCATTCCTGAGGCAAAAAGTGAGGTCACTCGGGGGGATGGAGGTAATGACGTAAGTGGAGGGAGTACAGATGGAAGCTGGTTGGGTAGATGATATTGTCATGAGCAGGCTATGAGTTAAAGGATGGAAGATGGTTGGGTAGATGATTTTGTCATGAGCAGGGTAGAAGATAAAGGATGGAAGATGGTTGGGTAGATGGTTATGTCATGAGCAGGTTCGGAGCTAAATGGTGGAAGGTGGTTGGGTAGATGAGATGGTCATGAGCAGGGTAGGAGATAAAGGTTGGGTAGATGAGTTTGTCATGAGCAGGGTAAGAGATAAAGTATGAAAGATGGTTGGGTAGATGTTGTCATAAGCAGGGTAGGAGATAAAGGGTGGAAGATGGTTGGGTAGATGATTCTGTCATGAGCAGGGTAGGAAACAAAGGGTGTAAGATAGTTGGGTAGATGATTTTGTCATGAGCAGGGTAAGAGATAAAGGATGGAACATGGTTGGGTAGATACTTTTTGTCATGAACAGTGTAGGAGATAAAGGATGGAACATGGTTGGGTAGATGAATGTGTCATGAGCAGGGTAGGAGAAAAAGGATGGAAGGTGGTTGGGTAGATGATTTTGTCATGAGCAGGGTAGGAGATAAAGAATGCAGATGGTTGGTTAGATGAATTTGTCATGATCAGGGTAGGAGATAAAGGGTGTAAGATGGTTGGGTAGATGATTTTGTCATGAGCAGGATAAGAGATAAAGGATGGAAGATGATTTGGTAGATGATGTTGTCATGAGCAGGGTAGGAGATAAAGGATGGAAGATGGTTGGGTAGATAATTCTGTCATGAGCGGGGTAGGAAATAAAGGGTGTAAGATGGTTGGGTGGATGATTTTGTCATGAGCAGGGTAGAAGATAAAGGATGGAAGATGATTTGGTAGATGATGTTGTCATGAGCAGGGTAGGAGATAAAGGATGGAAGATGGTTGGGTAGATAATTCTGTCATGAGCGGGGTAGGAAATAAAGGGTGTAAGATGGTTGGGTGGATGATTTTGTCATGAGCAGGGAAGAAGATAAAGGATGGAAGATGGTTGGGTAGATGATTGTGTCATGAGCAGGGTAGGAAAAAAAGGGTGGAAGATGGTTGGGTAGATGATTCTGTGTAATAACCTTATAATAATAAGTACTTGAAAGCAAATTATCTCTCGGCAATTGTAAATGACACCTACCATCGCGATGGTCAGCCCTCTTGAGATAGAAGCAGTAGGGAATTACCTGAAAACCTCTCTCAACCCCAGCCAAAAGGTTAGGTTGGAGTGGAGTCTCCAGGGGAAACCCCGAAGGGAAAAAACCCAGTGATGTGCTGCTGGGGAGCGTAGATTCCTGCAGCGGCTGGTGGAGGATCACGCTATTTTGAATGTGGTCTGGAATCTTGTCAGGAAGGATTCTGAGTGAAACAGAGTAGAGGTTCAGGTAAGTAAGGATACGGAATCCCGAATCAGTTGGATGGTAGAGGATTTAGAAAAGAAGCTTGCCCTGACAGGCCTATTCTCTTCTAGGCTTCTGTATTTCAATCTGATGGGAAATGCAGACAAGGTGCCTAATGCAAAATATAACAGATTAGAATATATCCAAAGTTCAAGACACAAATGTGAATAGAATGCTGTAAGAATTGGGATCTTACCCAACGGAGTTTGCCCCAGAGAGGAATAATAACGAACAGAATAAGGGGCTTGAACTTGAAGGAACGGAAGGCTGAATAGGAGGTCTAAGGCTGATTCCTAAGTGGGCGTAAAAGGAAAACAAGATGAAGAGGGAGGAAATCCCGTGAGAGTCACAAACCCAAAAACTCACTAGAAGGCGAAAACACAACCAGTAGGAGCAGCTGCGAATACTGGGAGGTGTCTTCCTGTCTATCCGCAGGGCAAAGAAAGTAATCGAGGTTTCTACGAATCAAAGAAGGGGAAAGGAGAGAGATAATGAAGATCGTAAACTCAGCGTAGTAGTACTAGATCAATTAGGAAGTCAGAAAGGTAGCAAACCTACGGTGCGCAGCGCGACTCTGAAGAGAGAAGCAATGCGTATGACCGAAGTTCCAGCTGCCGGATATTCCATTCCGGAAGTCGGGGGCGGAGCTAACCGCGCGGTCCGAGGAGCGAGAACAACTAGTGCGCTGCTCACAGTCTCAGGCTCCTCCATGTTGAGAGCCCCGGTTCCGAGCCGAAAGGTGGGTATTGGTACCCAGAAACGGGAAGCAGCGAGATCCAACAGGACAGCTGTAACAGTATGCCCCCTCTTAAAGTCACTACCCCCTGGTTTACCGGGGTGTCTCTTGTGAAATTCTCTGATTAGTCGTGGAGCATTGATACTGAATTCAGATTCCCAAGTACGATCTGAAGGTGTGTAACCCTTCAAATCCACTAAGTACTGTAATTTACCACGGTGAATACGTGAATCACATAACTCCGAGACTTTGTACTCTGCATTGGTATGGAGCATAACTGGAGGTGGACGAGAAGAAACCACAGGATGAAAAACACTTCGAATGTCTGGTTTCAGCTGAGAAACATGGAAGACCGGATGTATCCGTGCCCATGTATTGGGTAGTTTCAGCTTGAAAGCTGCTGCTCCTATCGCCGAAATCACCCGAAAAGGACCCATGAATTTAGGAGAAAATTTGGAAGGCCTAAGATGTCTAGGCAGAAATCGGGAAGACAACCAGACCAGATCTCCAGGTTGTATTACAGGAGCTTTAGATCAGAGACGATCAGCCATCTTCTTTGTTCTTTCCTGAGCAGTCCTAAGTGCCTGAGAGGCGGCGTGTTGACCCCAATGTATCCATTCCAGGAGGGACTTCACGTCACGACATTTGTCATCCATAGCCCTTTTGTCCGGGAATGAGGCAGGGTGAAACCCATAGCAACAAAAGAAGGGAGAGGTCTTGATCGCTGAATGGTATGCATTGTTATAAGTGTATTCTGCAATTGGTAACAAGCCTAGCCAATTGTCTTGTGCTGCTGAGATGTAACTCCGAAGGTATCCTCCCAGGGTCTGGTTTAGTCTCTCGGTCTGACCATTGGTTTGCGGGTGAAAACCGGAACTCAAAGCCCGGGTGATACCCAAAATTAGACAGACATGCTTCCAATATCTTGACGTGTATTGGGAACCTCTATCAGAGATTATAGTCTCTGGTAGGCCTTGAAGTGAAAACATTTGGGAAATGAAAGTTCGAGCCATTTGAGCCGCCGAAGGGAAACCGGCAAATGGGAGAAAATGAGCCAGTTTGGTGAATGAATCAATAACTACCATAATAGTTGAGCATCCTTTGGAAATAGGAAGATCCACAATAAAGTCTGTTGAAATAATCTGCCAAGGCCGTGTAGGTATAGGCATTCTTACCAGATTTCCGAAGGGTGAATGTCTTGGGCTCTTATTTTGCAGATAGACTGGGCAAGACTTGACGTGTGTGAAAATGTCATTCCGCATTAAAGGCCACCAAAAGTATCGGGAGATCAATTCACGGGTATTAACATTACCTCTATGTCCTGCGGATTTAGAGTCGTGGCACATACTTAGAACTTCCTTCTGTAGGGACTTAGTGTGTACATAGACCTGTTTACCATGGAAATAGCAACCGTCCTTTTTTGACAAAAGGCTCAACTCCTTCCTAGTCAGCCTCCTCAGAATGGAGGGCACGCAGCTTAGTTCCAGGCGTTTGAGAAAATCCGTAGATTTGTATTTCTTTTCAACATTCAGGACGCAGCGGGGAAAAATCGGTTCAGGTTTGACTGGAAATTGATGAGAGATCTTTTTACGTGATAAGGCATCCGCTTGTAAATTATTTCTTCCGGGTATGAACGAGAATGTGACCCTGAAAGGGGAGAAGAAATGAGCCCATCTGGCCTGTCGGCTGTTACATGTCTGGGTATATTGGAGAATCCTTAAGTTTTGATAGTCAGTACGGACCTATACTGGATACTGTGCTCCCAATAACAAGTGTCTCCACTCCTCAAAAGCCCTCTTGATCGCCAATAGCTCCTTCTCGAGAACGGTATAATTAAATTCTGCCGGAGCGAGAGTCTTGGACAAATATGCAATGGGGCGTTCTGATCCTTGATCATCCTCTTGTAGAAGAACAGCACCCAAGGCATACTGGGAGGCATCCGTTTCGAGAATGAAACGGCGTGATTGATCTGGAGTCATAAGTATGTGTGCTGACGTGAACCTCTTCTTTAAGGTGTCGAAAGCCTTTTGCGTTTCCTCGTTCCAGACATAAGGAACTCCTTTCTTCAAAAGGTTGGTTAAAGGTTGAGTAAGGGCCGAGAAGTTGGGGATAAACCGACGATAAATATTAGAGAATTCAACAAAACGTTGAATTTCCTTGATTGATCGAGGGTTAGCCCAGTTCTGAACTGCCATATCCTTGCCTAGATCCATTGCGATACCTTGTGCCGAAAGAATATAACCCAGGTAGGTCACCTGGGGCTGATGAAAGAAGCATTTCTCCAGATTGCAGAATAAATGATTGTTTTGAAGTCTGTATAATACCTCTCTGACATGGAATTGATGTTCAGAGATGTCCTTTGAAAAGATCAGGATATCATCCAGGTAGACGATGACAGTGTGTAACAGTAAATCCGAAAATAAATGGTCCATAAATCGCTGGAAAACGGCCAGGGCATTGGACAATCCAAATGGCATAACTTGGTATTGAAAATGGCCAAACGGTGTCCAGAAAGCCGTTTTCCATTTGTCTCCCTTTCTGATCCTGATAAGATGGTAAGCACCCTTTAAATCCAGCTTTGTATAAATGAGGGCTCCCATGACGGCCTCTAAGATATCTGGAATTAAAGGCATCAGATATCTGTCTGGGATGGTGATCTTGTTCAATCCCCTGAAATCTATACAGGGTCGAAGTTCGGAAGTATTCTTCTTGGGCACGAAGAATAGTGAAGCTGCCGCTGGAGATGTAGATTCGGTAATAAGTCCGTTTCGTAAGTTGAGATCTAGGTATTCCCTAAGAGCAACCTTCTCGGATGAAGAAAGTATGTACATCCTTCCGAATGGTAAAGGCTGGTCTGGAATTAGATTGATTACACAATCATCTCTGCGATGAGGGGGAAGTAGAGAGTAATCCGAGGAGGAAAAAACCTCAGCAAATTCTTGATACTCAGAAGGAAGAACAATGACAGACCCGATAATTGTGACTTGTCTGTTCCCCTCTTGCCTTGGATGACATATCATGCTAGTTTTACCTAGACAATTATTGAGGCAAAACTCAGATCCCAAGAAGAGTGAACCTGCTGCCCAATTAATATAGGGATTATGCCTTTGTAACCAAGGCAGGCCTAGGGTAACAGGGTAATAGGCAGTTCGTATCACATCCATGGTAATTACTTCTTCGTGTGTAGCAATTGACATTGCTAACGGATAGGTTTGATTAACAATTGGGCCAGAGGTTAGAGGGCTACCATCTACAATCTCAACAGGGATAGCTTCACCTTTAGAGAGCAAAGGTAGATGATGTTGTCTAGCCCAAACTTCATCAATAAAATTTCCGGCAGTGCCACTGTCCACAAGTGCCGGAATCTCGGTCATCTTCTGGTTACCAAATGTGAAAGTGATATGTAAGACCAACATTAGAGTGTGAGAATGCTGATTTTCTTGTGACACTGGCATATTCAAAGAGGAACCTAAAAACACTTTAGAATCCCGGACCGCGGTTCCTTCTACGACCGCTACTTGGCATTTCTCGACCGTCTGGGGGGAGTGATGGGGCACTCCTGGACCGTGTGGGTATTTGAGCCACAATACATACACAATCCCTGAGATCTTCTACGTGATCTTTCCTCAGGGGATAAAGGCCCTCGCTTAGCTGACCCCAATTGCATAGGTTCCTCATTAGAGCTTCTTCTTTGTGTGGCGGGAGCAGTAGAAAATTTACAAGTAGTGAGCTTCCCTTTGCGCCTTTCACTGCTCCTTTCCTTTATCCTATAGTCCACCTGCATGACTAAAGCGATAAATTCTGTCAAAGACGTGGGGCGTGGAACCCTAGATACTTCATCTTTGAGATCCACAGACAAGCCTCTCTGGAAAAGTGTAACCTGGGCATCATCTGACCAAGTGCATTCGCTGGCAATCTGTTTGAATCTGGTGATATAGGTTAAGATGTCTTGATTGCCTTGTCTAAGATCTAGCAATTGTTCCTGGGCCGCTATTCGAATCTCCTGTCTGCCGAACATAGATCTAATGCTATTGCAGAAGGCAGGATGGGAATCTAATATGGCGTTATTGGATGTGACCAAAGGAGTTGCCCAAGCTAGAGCAGGTCCCACCATCTGCGAAATCATATAGCCAACTCTGTCACGCTCAGTGTGAAAGAAGGCTGCCTTAAAAGCAAATTGTACTGCACAGGCATCTAAAAATTATTTTATTTTATGAGGATTGTCATTGAACTGACCCCCTGGTAGAGGCCCAGGAGGAACTTCTGAACAATGAGGAACCCTGCTAGCTGTTGCCTGTTGGGAAGCCAACTCGGCAGTCTGTTGCTGAGACTGTTGTTGAGCCTGTCGAAGATTAGCATTCTCTTGCTTCAGATTTTGCACCTCTGAAGTCAGAGATTGCACAGCAGCTATAAGTTGCTGGATCTGTTGATCCATCACAGAGGTAGTCCTTCACAAATGCCGGAGATAAGAGAAAGGTCAACTGGGCGTTGCTTACTGTAATAACCTTATAATAATAAGCACTTGAAAGCAAATTATCTCTTTGCAATTGTAAATGACACCTACCTTCGCAATGGTCAGCCCTCTCGGGATAGAAGCAGGAGGGAATTACCTGAAAACCCCTCTCAACCCCAGCCAAAAGGCTAATTTGGAGTGGAGTTTCCAGGGGAAACCCCGAAGGGAAAAAACCCTGTGATGTGCTGCTGGGGAGCGTAGATTCCTGCAGCGGCTGGTGGAGGATCACGCTATTTTGAATGTAGTTTGGAATCTTGTCAGGAAGGATTCTGAGTGAAACAGAGTAGAGGTTCAGGTAAGTAAGGATACGGAATCCCAAATCAGTTGGATGGTAGAGGGTTTAGAAAAGAAGCTTACCCTGACAGGCCTATTCTCTTCTAGGCTTCTGTATTTCAATCTGATGGGAAATGCAGACAAGGTGCCTAATGCAAAATATAACAGATTAGAATATGTCCAAAGTTCAAGACACAAATGTGAATAGAATGCTGTAAGAATTGGGATCTTACCCAACGGAGTTAGCCCCAGGGAGGAATAATAACAAACAGAATAAGGGGCTTGAACTTGAAGGAACGGAAGGCTGAATAGGAGGTCAAAGGCTGATTCCTAAGTGGGCGTAAAAGGAAAACAAGATGAAGAGGGAGGAAATCCCGTGAGAGTCACAAACCCAAAAACTCGCTAGAAGGCGAAAACACAACCAGTAGGAGCAGCTGCGAATACTGGGAGGTGTCTTACTGTTGATCCGCAGGGCAAAGAAAGTAATCGAGGTTTCTACGAATCAAAGAAGGGGAAAGGAGAGAGATAATGAAGATCGGAAACTCAGCGTAGCAGTAGTTGTCAAGAATGGCACAATGTCAAGAGTGGCACAGGGTACCGAGGTAGGTTTTGGGTGGCTGTGCTGAAGTAAGGTAGCAGATAAGCACACACAGCAGGAAGTTCAACAAGAAAGAAGAGTAGGAAACTGTAGCTGTGAGCCAAAAGGGGCAAAAGATACAAAGGTAATAACAAACTGGATTCCCTCTTGGGGTGTATGCTGAAATGGGAAAGAGTGTTCCACGAACCTTAGGAAACTCCAGCCTTCTGCACAGATTGCTATAACAGAGGCCCACACTGTATGCTCATGGCTGGGAACAACAGCAGTGGGTGTCTGTAACACTGAAAACGCGACAAGGGAAGGGGCAGAGGTTGCCTGCCAGAAACCAACAGGCAAGCTCTGTACAAAGGGATTACATAAGACACATGAGAAGACAAGAACGGATATATCCAGCGAAAAGGAAGTCAATGAGCAATCTAGCAGAAGGAAAAGAAGGAAAGACAGTTAGACTGAAGTAGATAACCAAAGGTGGAGTACAGAGGACTCAAGGAAGAGAACAAGGGAGCAGCAGTCAGGAAAACAGAAAGACTGCAAAGTAGGAAACAGGTCTGCAGTCAAGAGTGGCACTAGGTGCAGGCAAACTGTAGTGGACTGCGGAGGACTGTAGTAGGCTGCAAGGCAAGGAGTTCAGAAGAAAAGGACAGAGAGAAATTAGAAGTAGGCGACAGACAGAGAGCCCAAAAGAATAGGGCCACGAGGTAGGGAGCCCAGAGGAGCAGGCCGTAGGCAGCTAAGTGTAAAACAGGCTGTAAGGCAGCGGAGAGTAGCAAGCCGCAAGACAGGGGGCCCAGAGGACAAGGGCTATAGGCAGCGGAGGGAGACAGGCTGCAAGGAAGGAGCCCAGAGGACAAGGGCTGTAGGCATCGAAGAGGTGCAGGCTGCAAGGCAAGGAGCCCATATGACAAGGACTGTAGGCAGCCGGAGTGAGGCAGGCTGCAAGGCAAGGAGCCCAGATGAGCAGGGCAGCAAGGAGTGACCCCAGAGGACAAGGACTGTAGGTAGCCAGGGTGAGGCAGGCTGCAGGGCTGGGAGCCCAGAGGACAAGGACTGTAGGCAGCTGGAGGGAGGCAGGCTGCAGAGCAGGGAGCCCAGAGGACAAGGACTGTAGGCAGCCGGAGTGAGGCAGGCTGCAGAGCAGGGAGCCCAGAGGACAAGGACTGTAGGCAGCTGGAGTGAGGCAGGCTGCAAGGCAAGGAGCCCAGAAAGGGCACTGGATCAAAACAGGATAATGCAGCAACAGGAACAGCATACAAAGTAGAGGGTCAAGGCAAACAGGAGCGGGGAGATCTCAAGATGCAAGACACTGTGCTCCTGCAGGCAGCTGCTTATATACAGCCCTGCCCTGTTCTGAGACAGGCTAATTGACAGCACCTGGAGCAGCACACCTGAAGACAATCTGCCTCCTCCCTCTCTGGTCCTGAGCAGGGGGAGGGCAGCACTGGCGGCTAGGGCTTCTGGGGATTGTGGTCCCAATAACGATGAATGAGAATATCCAGGAATTGAGGACTGTAGCCAGGTGCATTATGGTAAATGTAGTTAATTGAATAAAATAAGAAAGAACCAAAGTTGAGCAAATGGAAATAAAAGACCAAGGCGTGAATAGGAGTTGTTCAAAGAGTATTAGAAGGATCAATGAGTACCAAGTAGTCCATGATGGTTGCCAATGCGTGCGCCAGCGGCGCAGGCATGACAGTAGTAGATCAATTAGGAAGTCAGAAAGGTAGCGAACTTACGGTGCGCAGAGCGACTCTGAAGAGAGAAGCAACGCGTATGACCGAAGTTCCAGCTGCTGGATATTCCATTCCGGAAGTCGGGGGCGGAGCTAACCGTGCGGTCTGGGGAGCTAGAACAACTAGTGCGCTGCTCACAGTCTCAGGCTCCTCCATGTTAAGAGTCCCGGTTCCGAGCCGAAAGGTGGGTATTGGTACCCGGAAACGGGAAGCAGCGGGATCCAACAGGACAGCTGTAACATTCTGTCATGAGCAGGGTAGGAAATAAAGGGTGTAAGGTGGTTGGGTAGATGATTTTGTCATGAGCAGGGTAAGAGATAAAGGATGGAACATGGTTGGGTAGATAATTTTGTCAGGAACAGTGTAGGAGATAAAGGATGGAAGATGGTTGGGTAGATGATTGTGTCATTAGCAGGGTAGGAGAAAAAAGGTGGTTGGGTAGATGATTTTGTCATGAGCCGGGTAGGAGATAAAGGATGCAAGATGGTTGGATAGATGATTTTGTCATGATTAGGGTAGGAGATTAAGGGTGTAAGATGGTTGGGTAGATGATTTTGTCATGAGCAGGTTAAGAGATAAAGGATGGAAGATGATTGGGTAGAGGATGTTGTCATGAGCAGGGTAGGAGATAAAGGATGGAAGATGGTTGGGTAGATGATTCTGTCATGAGCAGGGTAGGAAATAAAGGGTGTAAGATGGTTAGGTGGATGATTTTGTCATGAGCAGGGTAGGAGATAAAGGATGGAAGATGGTTGGGTAGATGATGTCATGAACAGGGTAGGAGATAAAGGATGGAAGATGTTTGGGTAGATGATTGTGTCATGAGCAGGTTAGGAGATAAAGGATGGAAGATGGTTGGGTAGATGATTTTGTCATGAGCAAAGTAGGAGATAAAGGATGCAAGATGGTTGGGTAGATGATTTTGTTATGATCAGGGTAGGAGATAAAGGACGGAAGATGGTTAGCTAGATGATTTTGTCATGAGCAGGGTTGGACATGAATGAGGGGCTAGATTTATGGTTTACAGGGTAGAAGGAGGATGAGGAGGGGAGAGAGAGAGAGGAAGGGACAAGAGGAGTGGTGGAACAGAACTTGTGGGTGTGAAGAGACGCTATGGGAGCGTGAACAGAAGGCGGAAATGAGGGGAAGTAGGATAGGAAGAAGCATGTCAAGAGTTGCATGATGGTAGAGGGTGCATTGAGTTGGGCCTGAAAGAGAACAGGAGTTGATATTTACCTTTAACCACATAGGCAAGTTTTGACCATGAGTAAACGTATTGCAAACATGCCAAATGTAAGAAACAGAGTCAACGGTAAGAACATTGATTTGTAGCAACCAGCAGTAGAGACTAGTATTGCACATCTTGCAGTAGGTGGCAGTTCAGGCAGATGAGTCTGATGATAATGTCGGGACAGGAGTAGGGTGGACCAAATAGCAGAGGGTTGTGATGGTTTATTAGGACTGTGAAACCGAAGGGTGCGATGCTAAGCTCTTATGAGCACTAAGGGAGACAAATGGGTGATGGACTTGACCTTTGAGAATTGGGGTGCCAGGATTTCCTCAGCATAGGGTGTAATTTATTCTGGGAACCAATAGACATTTATTTATGAATGGATTTATTTATGAATGGATTTGAAGAGCACTTAATCTCATGTGCGTCAAAGTGCTTTTTACATATTAGACAGTAATAAGACTAGCAAAACACACACAAAGAACAACAGAACAAGAAGCCTGTCATCAGGAAGTCAGACTGGAAGGGGGACCTCTCTCTAAATCCAGATTTCTTTCTTGAAATACCTCCCATCTAGAATCCTTCAGTCTTCTGGCTCCAATTCTTTGCAGGTCAAACATTTTTCCAAGCAGAGAGTGGGAGGTATCTCCCTCTCCTCGGCTGGCGCCTCCCTCTAGAACAGCCTCACTCACCCCTCAGACTTGAGTCGGATCTTCTTAAGTTCTGGAAACTTTTGAAGACTTTCCTTTTTTCCTCATCCTTCCCTCTCCCCCTTCCGTGCTAAACCCTCCACCTGCCGATGTGACTGGGGCCTGGTGCCTTCAGAGTCTTACAGGGAGCATACCACAGCCCACCAGTCCTTCCCAGCATTGTTTTGACCTCAGGCTTCCTTTCCCGGACTATTCCAACCGGTCATCCTGTCCACTGCACTCTTCCTCCACCCACCCTTTCCCCTGGAACTTTCTACCATGGCCAGACCAGCACTTGCTCACCCCTTTCCGTGGAGGCACCCCTCTCCTGCACTTCTCCCTCTACCCCCCCTTGCACTTATCACCTTTGTCATGCATTTGCACAATAGGATTGTCACAAGGCCAATATAACCATTTCACTGTTCTTTGTTGCTGTATTATTATGATTCCCATGCCCTCTCCCCAACCCTCTTGTCTTGTGGCACCTGGAAACACCTGTGTATAGGCGCCATACAAAAGTACAATAAATAAAATAAATGAACATTAGGTAAAATGTTCTCTAAAGAGATCTGAATTCAGATGTTTTTACAGGAAACAAAATTAGAATCATGGTGCAATCACTTTGGTAGTTATGTACCACTGAATTGAGGCTGATGTTTGGAAAGTTCTGCCACCAGCGTGACTACGCTTGTAGCGTTTATTAGTTAGAATGTGTTGTGTGCTTGAGCACAGAGAGCAATATATGATATGGCAATTAAGATATGGCATTTATAACACGCCTACACGGGTGTTTCTAGGTGCCGCAAGACAAGGGAGGGAAGACATGGGGAGGACAAGACAATGACCTTACTGGGCCTTGTGTCATTCGGATCATGCAAGTACGACATTAGAAGTGCAAGGCGAAGGTGAGGGGATGTGCACGGATGTGCAAGGGAGAGGGAAAAAGGGAAGTGTGATCAGGGCAGCATGGCTCTGAGTAAGTGCATCCAGGGCAGCGCGGTTCCAGGTAAGTGCGGGAGGCAGAGGGGGGCTCTAGGGGTAACAGCTACAGACCCTAAATACGCAGTAGGCCAAGCAAAACTGGTCTTGGATGAGCCTGGTACCCAATGAGACTCTGAGGGAACCAAGCAACCAATTATCGCAGCACACAGGTAAGTTAACAAGGAAGCGAGAGAGAGAGAGAGAGAGAAAGAGAGAGAGAGAGAGAGACAGAGAGAGAGAAAGAGAGAGAAAGAGAGAGAGAGAGAGAGAGAGAGAGAGAGAGAGAGAGAGCAAGGAGGCGGAAGAGAAAAGGAGGGTCTTGAGCTTATTCCAGAACTTCAGGTGGTCCGGCTCAAGTCTGAGAGGGACATGGAGGCCGTTCCAGAGGGAGGCACATGCAGAGGAGAGAGATCTGTCCCCCAATCTCTGCCTCGACAATCGTCTGACCCTCAGAGAGCTAGAGACAGCTGAGCGAAGAGCTCTAGAAGGAAGGTATTTTGGAAGAGAGAGAGTTGGATGTAGTGCGGGCCCGGGCCCCAAAAAGACTTGTGGACAATGCAGATGGTCTTGAACCACCAGGGGCCAGTGGAGAGATTTCAGGGCTGGAGAGATATGGTCCCTGCGCTTGAGGCCAAGGATAAATATTGCAGTCCTGTTTTGGATAAGTTGCATGGGGCGAAGAGTAGAGGTTGGAAGATTGAGAAAGAGGGTTTATAAAATTGTAATGGAGCATTAAGGTATGATGGGGCATCACCATAAACACATGTATGAGTGATAGCCTTGGTTCTGAACTTTATCCTCTGTGCAACTGGCAACCAATGTATGTTTTTCAACGTTGGAGTGATATCAGATCTTCTAGGGATATTGGCTACAATCCAAGTGGCTGCATTCTGTATCACTTGGATCTTTGCAATCTTGTTTGACGGTGTTCCAGCAAGCAATGCATTGCCACTGTCAAGTTTAGACACAGTGATAGCCCTAGCTATTGTGGCAGAGTCCGAGATAAATGGTCTTATCTGACGAAGCAAATGAAGATAATAGTGACTGGAACTAACCGTGGCTGAAACCTGGAAATCCATATTCGTCTTAGTATTAAGATAAATACCCAGAGATTTAGCATCCCTCTGGGTGGTGGCAAGGCCTGCAGGTTTCCGGCAAGAGAACGGGCTTTGTGCAGAGCTCCAAAGTGGAACTGTATCTGGGCTTGGGCAGGAGAGAGCACCTTTCACAAGGTGACACAAGCCCTCCCATTAAATGGTGTTTTGGGTCAGGGATTGTAGGGAACAGTGATTGATATTTTATCTGTATCGCACTCATACACAAGTGTTTCAGAGCCCAAAGGGGCAAGGGAGGAGAAACAAAGGAGGACAACAACAAGCAATCTTACTAGGCACAGTGACATGGAGAATGTTCAAGTACAGGGGAGAGGGAGTGGGAAAGTGCAGGGGGGAGGAGAGAGGAGGAAAGTGCTAAACAAGGGATACAAACAGCAATAACTGGTAGTGCAGCCAGCAGGGTGGCAAGTGCAAGGTTTAACGCGCAGACAGGGGGTGTCTGATAAGTACAGGTAAGGGGATGGTAGGGTTACAGATACTGACCCAAGTGCAGGGTTTGCCAAGAGGCAGTGCGGTTGAGTCGATGGGTCGGCAGGGACTTGGGCCCTGAGTCACAGTGTAGCCAGGTGCAGTGTACCGAAGCAGACAGATCAGCAGGGGAGAGGAAGAGCGAAGGCAGATGCAACGAGGAAGGTCTTGAGGTGCTTGCGGAACCGGAGATGGTCCTCCTTGAGTTTCAGAGAGGCAGGGAGGCTGTTACAGAGGGAGGCCCAGACAAGGAAAGAGATCTACCCCCAACTTGTTGCTTGGAGAAGTGACTGACCCTGAGGGAATTGGAGGTGGAGGAGTGAAGAGCTCAAGAGGGAAGGTATTTTCAATGGGAAAGTTGAAGGTATTTTGGACCCAGGCCCCAGAAAGCCTTGTGGACAATGCAAAGGGTCTTGAACTTAATCCTTGCAGTTACTGGGAGCCTTTGAAGAGATTTTAGGGCTGGAGAGATACAATTCCATGGCTTGAGGCCTAGGACAAGTCTCACAGTCCTCTTCTGGATGAGTTGCAGAGGGCGGAGAGTAGAATCAGGATGATTTAGAAAGAGGCTGTTGCAATAGTCAAGCCTAGAGAGAACAAGAGCTCGAGAGACAGTGAACTTCTGGGGGAAGGAGAGGAAAGGAAGAATACCTATGAGGAGGTGCAGGATGGAAAAGGGCTGGTTGGAAAAGGGCTAAGCAGGGAGAAAGGTCCTACTCCTTCCTCCTGCGGTCACATGAATCCTGGAACCAATTGCAGCCCTGCTAGGATCATGGATGAGGGAGTGCACTTCCGGGCCAGGTAAGATAGTATGCATTGTGCAGCGCTGCAAAGTGAAGATACATCTGAGAGAGAAGAATTGAGGAAGGGCTCCTGACAAGGTGAACATTGAACACATTTATAATAAAACATTGAAAATAGTTCAGCCAAGCCTGCAATCAGTGCCCCAGTTGTTTTCAGTCACATAATCTAATTATAAATTGAGTTTCTATGAAGAGAGGGGTCTTTAACTCACTCAATGTCTACTCACATGTTCCATCTCTAACTTCCGTCACTCCTCCATCCATTATCCATTCACACTCTTTCTCTATACCCCTTTGTCCCTACCTCCTTAACTAACGCTTTGATCACATACAGGTAATCTTCATTACTCCTACTCCTACTCTTCCTCATCCAGGAATTACCTATGAGACCTTGTCTTTGAAACAGAACGTTTTCTCCCCCTCAGGGTACCCCCTTACTTACCCACAATCCACAGTTAATGCAAATCCTAGTTGGATCAAGGGACCATTCACACCTTGTGCAAGTGTTGGGGGGGTTGCCAGTACTGTTATGAGTAATAGTAGGACTAGGAGTAATGAAGATTACTGGTAAGTAATCCGATCAATACCTCGATGTCCCTCTTCCTCGTCCCAGTACTTAAATATGGGGTGTACCCAAGCAACAATGCACATGGAGGGCCAAATGAGACACACCAAGACACTGCATTGATGCTGCAGCCACTACCAATTGATTTTGCAGAAGGATCGAACCAGAGGCTACAGTTGGCCCACCGACAAAATCCCCAACCCAAATGAACCATCCCTGGGGTTAATTTTGTGAAGCCTGTAGCGTGTGATGAAAGTATTTGGTTACACCCTACCCTACAGATCTCATGAAGGGAGACCCCCCTACGCCCTAGCCATGGAGGACGCCATGCCCCTTGTGTAACGACAATGAACATGCAGAGGAATCGGTAAGCCAGAAGACAAATAAGCCATAGTGATAACAGTCTTAATCCATCATCTGATGGACACCACGGATGCCTTCTTGCCCACTCGATTGGCACCAAAAGTCATCAGGAGACCATGCAACTTCTGAAACCCCTCTGTCCGAGAAAAGTATTTAAAGACTGATCTGTGCACATCAATGGCATTCCAGGCCTCTTCCTCAGACATGTGGCGATCCTGAAGAAAAGTTGGAAGAACCACAACTTGAGACAAATTACATTTTTGGAAACCATTTTGGGCAGAAATGTAGGGTCACATCACAACACCAGAGCTTCAGGAAGGACTCTAAGAAAGGGAGGGCGACACAAAATAGCAACAATCTCCCCCAACCTACAAGCCCAAGTAATGGTGACCAGAAAAGCTGTCTTGAGCGTCGTGAACTACAAGACAAGGTGCAAATCCCAAGGAGGAACACCCCCATACTGAGGGGGTGAGAGCCATCCAGTTTCTTAAGGAACCTGCCCACCAACCCATCATCCTTCAGGCCAACCCTCCCTTACTCATCCTGAAAAATGGCCAGAATACCAGAGTGGAGGGGGGTATGAGACCCCTCACACCACCACAAGAAAGGCACCCAGTGTCAATTGTAGCCTCTATGGTCTGAGCCTCTTGGCCCGAGAGACCCAAGGCTAGCAACCTCTCATGCTCAGTAGCCAGGTTGACCTGCAGATCCCATGGATCCCTGACCTGCTGGTAGAGGGCTGGGGCAACTCAGAATCCTCCATATCTCGCGGGACCAGAGGATCTAAAAGAGAGGGGTACCATCCCCCAGCGGGACAGAAGGGGACCCCCAGGATCACAGAGGACCTGCTATACCAGACCTTCTGCACCACACCCTGGGGATGTGGGGAATGTAAGGGAAGGCATGAAGAAGAATCGAAGGCCACTCCAGGTGTAAGGCATCCACCATTCAAGACACGCAAAAGAACAGCTTGGAGATGAAAGGCCCTTTGAAGGCGGTGACCAAATGGCCGTCTCCTCAGTGTATAAATGATGTGCATTCCTTTTTGGGATTCGCAAACATTTACCGAAGGATCATTGAAATGTTTTCACAGATCATTGCCTTGATTATTCGGTTGCTACACAAGGTATCCCATTTGGTATGTAATGGAGATGCAGAAAAGGCATTCAGAAGGCTCCCACTGTACGACATCCGGATTTGGACAAGCCATCTCAAGTGGAGGCGGATGCTTCCAACTTGGCGAACTGAGCTATTCTTTAGCAAAAGGATTCAGATGGAGTCCTGTAGCCTAATCTCCTGAAAACTCACCAGCTGTGAACAGAATTGTTCATTAACTGACATGGAGTTGTTGGCAAAGAAGGCGGCATTTCATGAATGGCGGCACTATTTAATGGGAGCACATCAACAAGTTATTGTATTAACTGATCACAAAAATGTGCATTATCTGAGGTCCCCAAAGATGCTGAAGCCCAGGAAGTTAAGATGGTCTCAGTACTTTGGTGAATTTGACTTTGTGGTAACGTATTACCCAGGCAAGAATATTGGCCAGGCAGATGCGTTGACCAGGCAACATAATTTAGACGTGCGTGTTCAGGAGAAACGTAAAAGATTGTAGGGGCAATTGCTCAGGACTTGATGGAGGAGGTGCCTAAGGAGTGCTCAACCTCAGAGTTACAGGAATGGGTGGCCGAGAATATAGTAAGGACATAGGAGTCGGGCTACGTTATCATGATAACAAGATGTTCTTGGCCACATTTGCCTTGCAAAATAAAGCCTAATTCTGGTGTTACACACCTCCGCTAGTGGGTCATTCTGGGGAACATAAAACTAAACACATGTTTCAGCGTTTCTTCTGATGGCCTAAGAAGAACACGATGATTCACACTTACACACAAGATTGTGAGGTCTGCATGAGGCAGAAATCAGACCATTCCAAGAAGGCAGGGTTATTGCAACCTTACCCACTCCAAACAGGCCCTGGAGGTCCATATCGATGGATGGATTCTGTTACAGTCCTTCCACTAGACGATGGGTATGACACAGTCATGCTGGTAGTAGATTATTTTTCCAAAGAAGCGCTTTTTATATCTTGCAGCGCAGTGCCTAGTGCTGGAAAACTAGTTGAGTTCTTGCAATGCATGGTAAGACTCTATGGATTGCTAACCTCAATTGTCTCTGATCGAGGATTGCAGTTTACCTCACGGTCTTGGCGTGCTTTCTGTGCGATGCTGGGGTTCAGCTGTGCCCTATCCACCAGTTATCACCCACAGAACGTGTGAACAAACTATGGAGCAATATTTACATTGTCTGTTGGTGGAGGGCATGGGGGCTTGGGTGAAGGCTCTGTGGATGTCGGAGTTCATTTATATTAACTCTAAACATGCCTCTTTGGGCATGACTCTGAATATGTGCCTGTATGGTCAAGGCCAAAATATGATTCCTGAGAATTTTCCCACGCATACTACCATGCCTGCTGAGGCTAAGTGTGAACAGGTGCTTCTCGGCCTCCGTCAGAGGGCATGCCAAAACTTGGAAAGGGCAAAGGAAACATGCAAGAGGACTGCAGATAGGAAAAGACAAGAATCTGCTCATTATGTGGTGCGGGCTAGGGTTTGGTTATCCACACAGTACATTCATTTCGTGGGATCATGCACATTTTTGCCTTCGTTTTTTGGGCCTTAAGTTATTGAAACGTGTGTCTACAAAACTGCTGCATGATTGCCTCTTCCGCACGCTATGAACATTCACGCTGTTTTTCATGTATCTCTGATTAAACCTGCAGCTGGCAGTGCCAAAGTCAAGAACCCACCGGTTTTCATGTTGGATGGACAGGAAGAATTTGATGAGCAACGCATATTGGAATCTAAGATGCGAATAGAACCACTCTGGTATTTGATGGATTTGGTTGGGTAAGGCCCGGAGGACTGCTCTTGGGAACCGGCTGAAGCTGTAAATGTCCACATATTGGTAAGACAATTCCATCTCTCCCATCCGGTTAAACCAGGGCCTGAGAGACCCCTGGGAAGTAGGGTAATTTCAGGATAGTGGGTGTAGTATGGGCTCCAGGGGGCCTTTATGGCCGGAGCCACCTGTTACCCGGGACTCAAGGGGTTAACGCTCGGGAGCCCCCTCCGTTGGAAAGGCGGAGTCTGACTGTGCAAGGGGGTTATGGGGCACGTGCGCTGCGAATGCCACTTCCTTTTAGTTGTGAAAGAATAAAGAAGTTCCTCCTATCTCTCCGTGTGTGCGTCCTTCATTTGGGCCTAGATCCCTAGGCAACATTTGGCGACGAGGATCTCTCCCGCGCACCGGAGTCCTCCTCCGACGGCAGTCCGCCTGTGGTGGCCGATCCAGCGAGCCTCCTCCTCCTGCTCCACCTCCGCGCAGCACGGCACTCCGCCGAATCCGCCTTGTCGGACCTCCTCCGTCGGACCTCCGCGACGGCGACCCCGCCCGCGCAAGGACGGGCCTTCTCTCCCAGGGGCCATGAGCACCTCCAACCCGGGGTCCAGCCAAGGCTCGCCTCAACTGCCGCGGGCGGCGAAGTCGATTCAACTACGACTGCCCCCGCCGTTCACTATGACTCCGCAGGCCACCAAAGGCCCCAGATGGACCGACTGGATGGACGATTTTCGACACTTTGTGAGAGGATCCGGCGACGGGGACTCCCCCAATATGAGGGACATTTTCCTTAACCTGGTAGGGGGAGAAATAAAAACGGTCGTTAAGGCCATTCCACCCGCAGACCAGGACACTTTTCCCAAGCTGATCGGCGCGCTGGACAAACTGCTTATTATCGAAGTCAATCGGGACTATGAAAGATACTTGTTCAATCAATGCACCCAACTCCCGCAAGAGACCGTCGACGAATTCATCACACGTCTACGGGTGAAAGGGGCGAACTGCCAATTTGATGCGTTCTCGTTAGAAGAAGCTATCCGGCTGAGGGTGATCGAAGGGTGCCTCTCCCCTGCACTCAAGAAACAGCTCCTCAAGAAACCGCTCACCATGCCCGAGGTCAGTGAACTCGCCCGCATCCACGAGAGGGTGGATGCGCAGGCCTCGGCCATGGGTCACTCCAACAACGCGAAGGTGGGCTCAGGGGAATTTGTGGCCGCCATACTGCCCCCCCGTCAAGGCCCCCAGCCGTATGGACCATCCACTGCCCCGCCGATGTCAACCCCGCGGCTGCAAAGACAGTGCTACCGCTGCGGGATGTCTTTCCCCCACTCAGGGTCCTGTCCAGCCCTGTCCCAGCGATGTACCAACTGCGGAAGAGAAGGACACTTTCACTCCGTCTGCAGGGAGGGCGTCCCATTTCCACCGATGCGGCCCCAGGCGGCCCCCAGAATGCCGTTCCGCCCGCAACCCCTGCAATACAGCCAGCCGAGACCATATCAACAGGGCCTCGGCCAGAGGCGTTACGTTCGTGCGATGGACGAATACCTAGCGGCAGGATATGCCCCTCCGTATGACCAGGCCGAACAGCCCAGACATTTCACGGATGAATACGACAACCCGCCTGCAGAATACAGGCCGGAAACCCTCTGCCATGACGACCAGGCGGCGGCCTACTATGCGCCGCAGGACCACTACGACCAGGATGAGTTCGTAAACCTTATCCTCGACAACAAAGAGGCCAGGGAGGCCCCGCAGATCCCGCTCAAGATGGCGAACTGCCAATTTCAGTTTATGATTGACTCTGGGGCCACAGTGAACATCATGGGCGAACAAGACTACGTCAGGATACCATGCCCGCCACAGCTCAGTCCGTCTCGCTCCAGAATTTTCCAGTGGGGTGCCGCCACCCCGCTCCAAACGTTGGGTCAATTCACCCAGTGCCTTCTCCTGAATGGGCGGCAAGTTGATGCGACCATTCACGTGATACGGTCCCTCGCCAAAAGCCGATGCCTCCTTAGCTACCTCACGGCGTCGCACCTCGGACTGATTGAAATTCACGTGAATGTGGGTGACGTGATCACTGCCGCAGCGGCCAAACCCGGCCAGGGGTACACGGAAGATGTGATTGCCTACCATCAAACTCAATCGCTCGTCTCACAAGAAGACATCGCGGGGGCCTTCCCCAAGCTCTGCGTGGGGCTAGGAAAACTACGGGGACCCCCAATCCGGCTCCATATTGACCCCAACGTGCGTCCAGTGCCGCAGCATCCCAGAAGGGTCGGATTCCACCTTCAGGAGACAGTTTCGGAGGCGCTCCAGCAACTGCTCCGCGACGACATCATTGAGCCGGCGACGGGTCCGACGCCGTGGGTGTCCCCCCTTGTGGTGGTACCCAAGGAAGGGGGCAAGATCCGTTTGTGCGTGGACATGCGGGTGGCCAACACGGCGATCCAACGGGAACGACACCCGGGACCATGTATTGAGGACATGATTGTGATGCTGAACAGTGCCCAAATGTTCTCTAAACTGGACTTAAATCAGGGATACCATCAGCTGGAGCTCCACCCTGACTCCCGGCCCATAACCACGTTTGCGACACACGATGGACTCTTTAGATACCGGAGGCTGAACTTTGGAATCTCATCTGCCGCTGAGATCTTCCAGGAAACTATACGCCAGATCATCCGACCTATCAAAGGGGCCCTCAATTACAGTGACGATATTCTCGTCTTTGGATCGTCCAAGGAATCCCATGACAGGGCTCTACACGACACCTGCGAGGCCCTTCAGGGTGCCGGCCTCACGCTCAACATATCGAAATGCCGGTTCGGCAAAACAAAACTCAAGTTCTTTGGACATATCTTCTCCAAGGACGGCATGCTGCCTGACCCCGAGAAGGTCGAGACGATCACCAACCTCGCCGAGCCCCGACAAGTGGCGGATGTCCGTTCGTTCCTTGGCATGGCAGGATACTGCGCAAGGTACATCCCCCACTATGCCTCCATCACAGACCCACTGAGGAAACTGCTACAGAAGGAGTCGCCGTTTGAATGGACACAGGCCTGTCAACAGGCTTTTGCGGACATCAAGCAAGCTCTCGCCGAGGCCCATCGCCTCGCATATTTCAACCCACAGTGGCACACCGAGGTGGTAGTCGATGCCAGCCCAGTAGGCCTCGGCGCCATTCTGGCCCAAACCAGTGGCGCAGATGTTAACCCCAGACACGTGATTGCATACGCGAGCCGAGCGCTATCAACGCCTGAACTAGCCTACTCCCAGGCCGAGAAGGAGAGCTTGGCAGCGGTCTGGGCGTGTGAGCATTTTCATAACTTTATAATCGGAAAGAAGTTTACGCTGATCACCGATCATCAGGCGCTTCTCTCATTGTTTGGGAACCCGCATACCAAGATGCCACCGAGGATTGAAAGGTGGGGCATCCGCCTCCAGGAATACGATTACGATATCGTACATCGCCCGGGGGGCGACCTTAACCCCGCCGACTACCTCTCCCGACACCCAGTAGGGGCCCCGCTGGCACGGAAGGGGGACGTTGCGTATGTGCAATATGTGGCGGCTCAGGCGCTGCCCCCGGCACTGTCACTCGAAAGGGTAGCGGCCGCGTCGGCAGCCGATCCGACGACAGCCCTGGCGATCAGCCTCACGACCGCCAACAAGTGGAAAGATCACCACAGAGCCACTCTAGCTCACCCGGGGGTGAACAAGCAAGAAATCGAACGGCTAGCCAGGGTCCATGGTGAACTGGCGGTAAAGGACGATAACATTCTGCTCAGAGGGTGTAGGATCGTCATCCCTGCCACACTCAGGAGCGAGGTGGTTAGCATAGCTCATGAAGGTCACAGGGGAGCCGAGAACACAAAGAAGCAGCTCAGATGCCATGTGTGGTTCCCCCTCCTGGACGCAGCTGTGGACGAGTGGGTGAGGAACTGCCACGCCTGTCAGTGCACAGCCCCTGCAGAACATCCGCCCCCGCTCCAACACACTCAAATACCTGAGCACCCTTGGGAACGAGTAGCCATGGATTTTTACGGGCCCACTGAAGCGGGCGACTATATTCTGCTCTTCGTGGATGAACACTCAAGATTTCCGATTGCCAAGAGAGTCAGCTCCACAGCGTTCTCTCAAGTTGCGGCAACGATAGAAGAGGTCTTCAGTGAGTGGGGGATCCCCAAGTGGGTCAAGTCCGACAACGGACCACCGTTCTGTGGGCACGAATTTGGGACACTGGCAGAGCACCTGGGGTTCAGGCACATGAAGATCACACCACGCCACCCCCAGGCGAATGGAATGGCGGAGCGATTTATGGCATCGATTAAGAAGGCCATTCAGAGGGCACGGCTGGACGCCGTTGATACACACCAAGCCCTATGCCGCCTGTTAAGAGACTACAGAAACACTCCCCATGAGGTCACAAACAAGACGCCTGCTGAGCTCATGTTTAGATATGAAGTGCGAACTCGCATCCCGAGGAGTACGGTGCAGGCTGAGCCGGCCGACCAAGATCTCCTCCAGAGAGATGCGGTGGCAAAAGAGAATGCGAGGCGTCGCACCGATGCTCGAAGAGGAGCGGTACTGCCGGGGCTCCAGGTGGGAGATGAAGTCCTGGTACAGCAGCCGGCAAGCAGGAAGACAGACCCGAGGTTTGCTCCAAGCCCCCTGAGGATTGTTGCCATGAAAGGCACGATGGTGACGGCGGAAGATGAGAACAGGACCGTCACCAGAAACTGTCAACAGTTCAGGCCATATGCAAGGAGAGAGCCCACGGAAGGAGCTCAAAGGGCACTCTCACCGGAACCACTAATGCAGAGGGATGATGAGTGGTTTCCCCCGGAAGGGGACCCCCGGGATGTGGCCCCGAGTGAAGTAATTGAAGAGGAGCCCGATCTGGGGACTCGAGGTGAGAGGCCGAGACGGCTCATAAAGAAGCCGATGAGACTTGTTGAGGAGTGTTAAGTTATGTGTTGAGACACAGGGTGTCAAGTTGATGTTTGGACATATTGTCCGGGGGTAGTGTTACCCGGGACTCAAGGGGTTAACGCTCGGGAGCCCCCTCCGTTGGAAAGGCGGAGTCTGACTGTGCAAGGGGGTTATGGGGCACGTGCGCTGCGAATGCCACTTCCTTTTAGTTGTGAAAGAATAAAGAAGTTCCTCCTATCTCTCCGTGTGTGCGTCCTTCATTTGGGCCTAGATCCCTAGGCAACACCACCAAGCGTGGGCTAATAAGCCCTTGAGATGTTGTGTGCTGGGGCCCTGGACCATTTTTCCCTATAGAAACTACATCTGGTGGGCATCCTTGAGGCTGCGTGCACACACGCAGTACACACGCAGAGCAAATGTTCAGAGAGTCGGGCCTTTCTATGTCAGCTGCTGGTAATTTTCGTCGATGAAGGGTGGCGTGGACGGCGTGTGTTTCTTGTAACCCCTGTGGCGGAAGTGAGGTTTTACTTGCTGGTATCTGTTTCACACACGGTCAGCACAAATTAATCCCTGACAATGCTTCCCAGGTCAAACCAGGAAGTGAAGGTAGCTCTGGCAGCAGAAACGGAACACGCCGTGGTAACCTGCTGCATCGCTGCTCATTACGGCTCATGGTCCTCGAGCCTGAGATGCGTTTCTGTGTGTTTTTTTTGGCATAACCTATAGTACTGTGACATGAGCAAATTAGCATCTTTAATCCTATGAAGTAACAGGAATTTATGAACACTAAATGCTCCGCTTATTCACATTATTCATGGATGTATGTAAGTGTCATGTGTGCATACTGGTACCAGTGTGCTCGCGTTGGGAGCATCACTTACTCAGCGTGATGGGGGCAGGCATGACCGTGTTATGGCATTCTTGTCCAGACCTTTGAAGGGTGCTGAGAAAACGACTCTGTTGTAGAGAGAGAATCACTAGCTGTGTACTTGGCGAGCCTGCATTTTAAGTTTTTTTGGAGACAACATTTTGTAGTGACCGAGCACAAGCCCCTTGGCCAGATGCTCTCTTGCAGTAGTGGCTCGCCGAGGATTTCGAGGTGGCTTTTGGGGTTACAGTCTAATGATTTTCAATGTGCTATCTGCCTGGTCATAAAAACTCTGTTGCTGACTGTGTGTCACGGCTCCCCGTCAGCACGCAGGAGGCCAGGGAGGAGTCATGCTGGGAGGAGGTAGGAGTAGCGTGTGTGGATCAGGAAGCTGTGGGTCGACACTAGTGGGAGTTGGAGGAGAATGATCATGAGGAGCTGAAAGGTATCAGAGAATGGATAGTGTCTGGGTGGCCCAGCAGAGAGGTGTTCAATAGGAAATCTGAGCTGTGGTTTGAGATAAAGGATGAACTAGCCTTGATAGTGAGAAGCTCAGAAGTTGAGAACAGCTGATTGTTTTAGCCCATCAAGGGCATTTAGGTGCCAGTGGTACCAAAAGAAGACTAAGGCAACATCTCTGGTGGCCGGCAATGGACAGTTGGCTAGGCTAGAGCAGAAAGAGAAGAGTAGTGGCATGTGCTGCAAGCTACAAAAACAAAAATGGAAACGCCCCAGATCCCTGTTGGAGTTCCGCTCCAGCCCTGCTGCTAAGTAGCAGTGTTTGTTATAAGACCCATGCAAGGGTTGCGTGGTGGACTAAGATTTGTGTTTGTGATGGTAGATTATCTTACCAAGTGGGGGGAGTGGAAGCGGGTGAAAGAGTCAACTACAGTAGAGTTGATAAGGTTCCTGGAGGGAGTTTTCGATTGGGAGGGGTTCCCAATGAAGATAGTGACTGACAACGGCATCCAGTTTTGTTCAGAGGGTATGAAAAGATTGTTGGTGGAATATTCCATCAAGCACATTCACACTGCGTTCCATCTACCCAGGGCGAATGGTTTGGTGGAGCGCGTGAACAGCATCATTAAGGGTGGAATTCAACTGGCAATGTGTTCAAGTTTAGCCGGACAGGTGGTATTGAGATACATGTTTTGGGAGTACTGCACCACTCTGCACTCACTAACGAAGGTATCTCCTTTTGTGGCATTGAAGGGACGAGAGTCAAGTACCAAGCTGTGTCCTGGTTGGTTAGGAATGGCCACCTCCATGTTGGTTGATCAGAAGGTAGTGGTGAGGGTGATCAGGGAGGGGCAGGACAACTATAAGAGGGTTTTTATGAGGAGAAACAAACATTTTGGCTTGGAGTGTTGGTGACCGTGTGCTGATCGTAATCCTAGATTTGGACATGCATCCGTTGAGCAAATTGGCCAGAGGAGGATTAAGGACGGGAGGATTGGTGTGGTAATTGTTGAGGATGGAGAGGTGGTCTCTATGAGTGAGTTGCTGCCTTACAAAGAGGTGGAGGTTGGTTTGAGCTTGGAGGTTGAAAGTGAGGCTGGTGTTGATGGTGAACTGGTGAGGGAGAATGGTCTGGGGACAAGCAGAAAGAATGAAGAGGAGCTCTAGCTTGTTAAAAGATTATGTTTGTGAAGGGGTTTCTGTGTCATAATCCCAGCGGTTTTGGGGTTTTCTACCTCTGCAATGTTATTGATTGTCTGTCTCTTAGATATGTATATTCTCTTTGTTCCAAACTTCTTTATTGTAAAGGGGGTAAAGGTATGATATGATGTAAATATGTTCCTCTTGTAAGAGAATGTTGTTGAGCCCAACGTGGGGCTCAATGTTCTCGCTCAGTTAGTGGCGGTACGGCTGTGTTTCTGGCAGCTGCCCTGCACTCTGCAGGCTCACAATAAAGTACTTACCTTTTTTGGCACAGACTCATTTTGTTACAGCTCCCCAAATGTGTCAGAACTTGAAAAACTCTATAGTACAACCAAGAGGGTCCCATTGCTTCCAGGGATCTCTCACAGTCACCCTCTTGTCCAGCAGGTCGACATGGGCTGCAGGCATGGCTTTTCCCTTGGCCAGTTTCTGGGCATAGCAGTCATAGTCATGCTGGACACCACTGGGGGAGAAAGGAACTCTATCCAGTAACCAGTCTTCACCATTTGGAGAGCCCAAACGTTTGAGGCCCACTTTTCCGAGACCAGAAATAAGTGCCAGAGTCTGCCAACCCCCTGGCATGATGCAGTGGTTGTCAGGACTTCTGATGCTGGAGAGAAGGCTTTCCATTCCAGGTCATGAACTGAACCCACGATACTTCCGAAACAACCTAGCCTTGTCACTCGATGACCTTCCCTGGAGTTTAGCCCCAGAAAATGTGCAGCCGGTCAAAGAGAAGGACTTCCATTGCAACCTATTGGCATGCTTCTCTGCCCTGAAGACTCTGTGAACTTTGTCTTCCAAGGTGTCTCCAAAGAGTTTGTTTCCTTCAAGCGGGAGCTTCACCGGCATAGCTTTTTGGGACCTCTCATACTTTCCAATCCCGCAAATTAATATGTCACCTTGAAAACAAACGGGCACCGATTGCCCGGCTGTTCCACCGCACCCTGTCAAATGACAAATCAGACAGGAGTTCCACTTGCTTCTGCATAACAGACATCATGGACGCGCAAGCTGAGCCGTCCTCCATAGCCTTGCAAAGCTTCTTGAATCCATCAGTCACCGTTTAGCCATATAGGAACCCTAGACATTGGCACAAAGTGCCAGGTGCGATCCCAGGTAAGCTTTCTTCAAAGCCGAGTTCGCTTTTGGGTCCAACCAAATGGGCCAGGATACCATCCACCGCACCGACTCATGAAGAAAGGAGTCTGTGCCTTTATACAAGTACCACTAGGCCATGAACTGGTGCACAGAGACTTGCTCAGAATCCTTCCACTCCTTCAAAATCGTGGCCTTAATGTCTGAAATCAGGGTAAGGTCCATCTTGGGGGTGTACATATAATGCCGAATTTGAGGATCCGTTGACTCTTGCCTCTTCACAACATCCAAGAAACCCATGACATCAAAAACCTGAGATACCACTGCCTCAACTTCATTTAGGCAAGATATTTCCATTCCAGCTCATCATTTGAGTAGAAGCAGATCGCGGAGGTGGTTGCAGACTCCAAGGTGAAGAAGGCAGAAGAGGAAAAGGAACTGGGCACGGTCCTCTTTCGTTTCTTTGCACACTCATGCTCCTCTATGGCTTTCCACATGAAGCCCTTGAACGCCTTGAGAGAAAGGGAGACCTTCAGCTCCATATTCTTCCCACCACATTTGCGCTTCTGAACATGCTGCTCAGGACTAGAGGAATCCTCTCCCGTCCCAACGTGCTTCCTCTTCTTCCCCATAGCAAGAAGAGGGAACCACCGTCCAGCCAACAGCCAGGAGACCAGCCAACTTGCAGACTCCCCACAGAATACACAGACACCAAAACCGGTAGACAGCCAACCGGACTGCGGAAAAAGAGGTCTGCTAACCAATCTCCGTCGGCAGCAGGGGGAGTGACAGAACGGTGGCCAATCACAGCAGGGGAGAGGGAACGAGGGAGCACGGCACACCCCCAGAAAACCCAATGCCAAAGGCGTGGAGCCATGGGACCAGGAAGACCCAGCCCTCACCCAACCCATTTATCCCCCCTTGTCTTCCCATGGGAACTGAGGCACAAATCAGGAGAAGCAGACGGTGCCCCGCATCGGGCATCACAACAGAGACTTACCTACCTGAAGTCCCAGACCCAACGGCCTGGGGACAAAGCAACATCGGATATGATGGCATTCTGGCCGCCATCGCCCTGCAAGTCCAGCAGGAGGGAACAAAAAGACCTGGCTCAACTGCAGAATCGGAGCCCTGCAGAGATACCAGGAGCCACCCTACCACCAGACATACGCTGCCACCCCGCTAGAGACAACACCTGGGAGGGAACAGCAAGGCGCTCCCCAAAGCCCCAATCTGGGAAGGAAACCAGTCCCTGTTGGAGACGGGAATTAGAAAACGTGGATTGTGGGTAAGTACAGGGGCATTATAACTCCAGCAGGAAAGAAGAGTTCCTGTGTGGAAGGCGGGCCTCATAGGTGATCACTGGGACGAAGAAGGGGGTGATAGAGGTAATGCACAAATGCACTCAATCCCTGCCTGCCTCCCTCTCCCACTCTCTCTTCCTTGCTTCCCCATCTCCTTCTCCATCCCTCCCAGTCTCCACATATTCCTCACTCACCAGTCATGTCAAACCTCCTCACTCACTCTCTCACTCACACACTTATTCTGGACTCCTATTAAAGACAAAATACAAATCGGTTCTAGAAAAGTCATTTAAGCCAAGTCAATGACGGAACTTTAAACATGCAGAGTACTTGCAAATGCATTGCACTTTATAAGAATGTACCGAACAGAATGGAATTCATGCAATTCCTAGGAGCCCATTTTCCAAGCAATTACCTTAAATCATTGCCTGCTCCACCATCACAAGTTTTCATGCAGGAAGTGGACCCACGCCGTGCTTGTGGCACTGGAAACAATGCTGCTCATGTGGTTGTCCTTCCTTGATGTCTAGTGCTTGACACCCAATGGCCGCTCCCACCGGGTCACAGCATTAGATCAATTTCACAACTCCACATTTATTCCACCAATTACTGTCTTATTTTAGCATTCTGCAACCTCTGTTGGGGCTTAATAGATGTTTAGTCAATTAAGTGCTGCAGAAGGAAGAATTCTACAAATAATGAAATACCATATTTTAGTGCACGGGCTGTGAGGCTGCATCCGATATCCAATTAACCGCTAAATGGAGGGCAATCTCCTGCACACGTGTGATTTACATTGTCCCTGCTGCACGATGCCTGCAGTGTTTATATCTAGTTTAGAGTTTTTAAAAGGTAAGGAATCTTCCCATTCTAATGGAAGATATATTATGACCAGGCTACGGCTGTGGACAGAGTTGTACGCAGCAGGTGTAACAAACTGATAGCTTTGGAAGACCTTTTCTTGTAGACCCACATCCTGTGTGAGGGATCGATTCACTGTCGATGCAAAGCTGCATCATTTTACTCTTTTAAGGGAATACAACTTGTATTGTTCACTCTTATATGGTTGTGTTTGATAAGAAATTGCAATAACTGAAGCGTTCAAATGAAAATTGATATGCAGGATTGTAAGAGAAGGTGCAGTGGCTCTTGCCAATAAGTCCTCAATTGGGACATTCTATATGTATTACAAGGCCTGCGGTAGCAGACATGTAGTTATAAATAAGTTGCTAAACTCATAGAAAGAGCGTTTTTTTCGGCGGCTTATAACATTGGCACTGTTTGGCAATTCCTCACCAAACTTTGCAACGGAAGATATTGCAAAGTCTGGGCCGGTTTCGTTTATGGGGGGCAAACTTTTAGGGGTGTCCCAAAACATTTGAAATCGTCATAGACATAATGAAAACAAAAAAAAAGTTTTGCTGGTGCCTATAGCCGAAATCACTGTACGGATTTTCACCAAACTTGCGTGAGGAGCGGCACATTGGTCCCGAAAGTGTGCGTTTACACATTTGGTTTAAATCCATCTAGTGTTTTTTGGCAAAAATTGACAAAAAGTACGTCAAACAAAATTAGCAATATCTGAGTCTGATCCGCGGACCTATTTCCTGCTTCGGAGTACGCGGACACCTCTGGACCAACGGTGGACTGCGTAGTGTCAGTGGACATCAAAGGGGCACAGTGATTGGATGTTCAAATATGTAAGGGTCATCATAATTTTTGAAACAGTCTCCATATTGGATCCTCCGTCCATGGACTCAATCAAAAAATATCTGGTAAATGGTCATGCCCCCAAGAGTCTGGCCACTGGTAACACATAATATAGTTATATGTGTATAGTAAGTATAGGTATTGCAGCGGGAGTACACAGTATTTGTAATATGGTGGAATGATATATTTGAAGTGTATACAGTATTTTTGATACTAGGACAATTGAGGATAGTGCTCCTTGATGTCTTCTCCGCCTTTCACACGGTCAACCATTCTATTCTCATTAAATGGTTACATGATACCTTTAGCATCATGGACCAGGCACTGGACCGGCTGACCTGTTTTCCTCACTAACCAGCCTTCCCAGCTGCAACTGGGCCATTTCTGTTCCATCACCTCACTGTTTACCTGCAGAGTACCCTACCCTAGGGTGTCCAGGGCAACCATCACTTGGGTACCAGCCCTAGGGTGTCCAGGGCAACCATCACTTGGGTAACACGAGTAAGAAATCCAGCCCTGGGGTGTACCAGGCAGCATTCTCTGGGGTAACACTGGTAAGAAATCCAGCCCTAGGGTGTGATTGGCAGCCATCTCTGGGATCATGTGCAGCGCTGGTCAATCGGCCGGTTCTTGCTGGGTCCGAGATCCGGCATCAGATGTCTCCACGGATCTCAGACCTGGCCTGCTTCAGCCCTGACAAGGCTTTACTGAGCCCACAGCTTTGCCAAGTAACAGGGGTTGAGGCGTCTGTGTCCCTCTGCAAAGCTGAGGGCTCGTGATGTAATCTGCTGTGTGCGCTCTGTCATTCAGAGCAGATCATATCAAAACGTGGATTCATTACGTTCAGTCTTAAGAAATGAAAATGGACATTTTAGTTCCTAAAGCACTCTGAAAGCAGCAGTTAGCTGCCCAAATCTATGCCCTTCTCTAGCCAATTCAATTATATCGCACAAAACAGTTATTAAACTAACTACATTATTTTCAGATGTTCGTATTTGGCACACCAAAAAGTGTTTATTTTTGGTATGTTTTAATATTTTCCATCATATATGAAACCCACATTTGTCAAACACTGAAACAGAAACAGGTAACCTTTTCACACATTACATTTTGTTATATGTCTTGGAAGAACATTTTCAAAACCCAAAGTCTGTTTTTTTTTGCCTTTTGCTGAATGGGATTCTGGTATTTGTAGTCTCCCAGTCAAGATGGGAGGAATAATGACACAATTGTACACGTTTTGAGTACCATATTTCTGGAAGGATTTATATATTTATGTGAGTACCTTACTATGGTTTGCATACTTTTCAAGCCATCTCTATAACGCAGAGCATTGGTGAAAACCAGACGTGGGGTTGAGGAAGGGGAATGATGAGAGGGCAAGCGAATCCTGAATATTTTCCCAGTATGTGGCGACAGAGTTTGCAATCCTGGAAACTGGAGCAGTTATTTTTCCCTGATTGTGGCCAGCTACTGCTATTTAGGGCCAAAGAAAAGGATACACTTGGGTGGACAGTGTCACTTATTTTCAGAGGCCAGAAACACACCCCTTTGGTGTTTTTGAGGACAGCAATCTTGTGTTTGGCTATCAGGATTCCACCCAGGTTTTCATCATTTGACCACAAACAATTATCATCAAAGCACATCTCTCATATTTGGATTTTGTTTTCCAGGGAATTTTGCAAATTAGGTTGCTGGGTTTAAAAGGTGAGTACCTTTTATATTTTGCCAGAGTAGTTATTGGATCATCTCATCTCAGGTTATTTTTCTGGTGATGGGATCCCAAAGCAATCTTAAAGTGGCAATGATACCATATTTTGGGTGCCCCATTGCAATGGAAGTTATCTAAAGTGGAATTGATGTAGAGTGTGGAGTTTTGAAAGAAATTGCACCATTGTAAAACACTTATTCAACTGTACTGTTAGCATTATCTCAACATCTCGAAGAGCCCCCTAGTCAGACAGATCATCACCCTCCCGCACAGAGTGATGAGCTGTGAGGGACTTTGCAATTGGTATTACAGGAACTGAAAAAGCATTCCATGTGCTTTATGGAAATGAGAATTCTAATGGAACGACTAATAGCACTATCAAAATCAGGGCAAACCACATTGGAATCTATCCCTGCTAAATTGGCTACTCGGCTAGCAGGATATAATGTGTTGGTAGAGGGGGGACCAGGATTGAAATGAAGGAAGCCTTCATCATGTCTCAGTGACCCTCACATCTCAGTAATCCCAGTACCCAAACCACAAACTATAAAGGAATCGGGGGGGCAGGGGGGAGCGAGAACAAAAAAATAAGAAAAAAATATTGAACTCACCAGTATATAATTTTAGGAATAAGGTGGCCAAAAACATTTGGGGAAATTTTATTAGGGAGGAAAATGATCAAGGTCAGCCTGTGCAATTGGAGAAGGCAGAGGTGCCAGCAGAATCACTGATCAACTATGCTGGGGGCTAGTGAGTTCAACTACCAGCTCCGCTCGCTCTGAACTCTGCCTCCTCGGTAAAATGCCCCCTGCTCCCAACTCCGCCCCCATCCAGGCCCTTGTGAGAACCCCCTTTAACTTTTTTCTGTTTCCACCTCTGATCATACGGATAAAAAATTGAGCTCCAGAATGTCTAGTGCAGCCATCGCTCTGTTAATAGGGGTTAGTAATGGAGCCCTAGTGTTTGCAGTGCAGCCATTACAGGTATGCAATCGAGCCAAAGGGAAACCATGCTTTTGTGCTTAAATTGCACATTACGGGATTGAAAACATCTTCATCAGATCTGTAGAGGAGCAGCTGTGTACATCTGCAGGAGATCCCGCCCCACTACCTTCCCTGTATTGGAGACATGTGATCGTGCCGTGCCTAACACCAGCCATAATACCAATTCTGCAGCAAGTTTTTGAAAGAAGATACCCATTGAGACAACCCTACCAAATGTACCCTTGACGTGATGATAACCTACAGGAGGAAAAACCTGAAGGAGTATGAAAAGAAGCCAAACGGGTGAATTAATGACATCATAAAGAATTGTGCATGATGTATCAAGAAGTATGTCAAGGTACGAGTCCTAGAGGACAAACGATGATGCAAGAGGTCAAATGGACTATCGACGTAGAAAAGAAGACATCTACGCAATAAACAAGAGGTTGAAGAAAACAGAAGTTCAATAAATGTACAGACGCTGAAAGGCATGATAGATTAAATCATCATAAAGGCCAGCTATAAGTAGTGAATAGAATGCAGGTGAAGCCGCCATTGTACAGAAAAAGGACATTGGTATCATGAATTAAGTAAGCCAGAAACCAGAAGAGGGAATGAAAAGCTGTGTCGCAGCAAGAATATTAGGCACATGGAGCTGCAAGACGAGGCTCTCTGGCCTGGAGTAAAGACTGAAGCAACCAAGGTCAGTCAGCTATCTATTTTGGAAAGGAGTGAGCGTGCAGAGGATGAATCGTCTCTTGTTAAGGTGCAAGAAAGAACACACAGGATGCCAAGTGTGAATTCATTTAGAGCATTTAAAAACATGGAAAATGGACTAGATAGTGGTCTCCTGTCACATGAGCCAAGGATGAAAATAGAGTCCAGACATGATAGCAAGTGCCCTCACTGATGTGCATTCCCAGGACGAGAATACTCTACAAGGCCACGTATAAAGACAATTTCATGGCAGACAGCATGGGCGATGAGAGATGCTTGGCTAATTGGGTGGTTGGGTAGTTTCATGCCCTATCTCCTTGCACCTGGGTCTGGGCTTACATGCTGCTAAATTAACTGAGTGTTCCAGACATGGCACAAACGTGTCAACCAATTGTATTAGTCCATATAATGAAGGACCTTATAGTTTGAAGACCAAAGAGAAACTGTATATCTAATGTTTCTGAAATGAAATGTTTTTATAGGTAGGCATAAGTTGTCCACCTGATAACTAAAAGCCAATAACAATCCTAGCTCCTATAGAAAAATATACTTAGATGTCTCCCTTAACCAATGCCGACCCTTGATAGGTTTTTCATTGTTATCACGTAGTATGACATCATTCTGACATAGTTTTCATATAAAAAACATATTTTGTGTAGAGATCATTGAGAGACTGAGCGTATGTCCGTTGATGTTCATTGTAACCTCCCTGTTTTAGATCATTGTTAATAATAAAACTTTACTTTGCCACCCTCCTCAGATGGTTCTGTTAATTGGATGGTTTCACGATACAAACCAGTATGGCTCTAGAATTTTGGATAATCAGGCATCCTCCGCCATTAGCTGGAAGATTTCAGAGTTTCTGGTGGAGAGTGTCCGATAGAAATACATTTACAAAAAGAATAGAGACGGTGAGCAGGTCGCCCTTTGAATAAATCCCTGCTCGGTTTCCACGGGCGCTCTGCGGACGGAAGGCAAAGTGGTCGGATTGAAGGAGGAGTCGATACCAAAGGCCTCGTGTCAATTCACAAATGTAAATAGACTAAGAAAAGTGGCAATATAAAGGGGGGGATTGAGATATTTTGAGTAACGGGACATTTTGTGCATATAAAAATAGCACCTAAAAGAAATTCTAGTTCAAGGGAATTGGAAGAAGGCATCTCATCTCAAACAGGAGTAGTGATAAAAGGGAAAACGCATGGTCAGGAACGTGAAAGGTGATGCCTTAAACCCTGTATAGTGTAAAATAAGTAGAGGCGCGAGATGTATACCCCTTATTATAAATGGTTAATAATGAAGGGAATGTGATCACAGGGGTTCTTAATGTGTAGTGTGTGGTTATTTCAAGTATTATTTGTTGTGTGAGAAGTAATAGAAGTGTGAAAAAATTGGACGTAACAGTGGTTGAAGTTAAGGTGTAGTAAACGATTGGCAACAATGAAAAGATAGATAGGTCACTGGAATAAAAGAGGATTGAGCGGTGATTGATGGTGCTTGCTCATATTTGTTGTTTTAAAACACTACAGGAGGAGATTTCAGTTGAAATAAAAGGTTTATTTAATGATCTGGTAATTATCAACAGTCAATTGAGACTTGTCATTATGGAGGATACTCCTCTCATGCACCTTTCTAAGACAATGCCAAAGCATGCACCCAAGCTGAAACAGTACAGTGCAGAATGGGTAAAGGGCACTGCGGATAACATTTTCATGACATGGACACATTGGGGATCATTGTCAAAAGCAGTTTTGCAACACATGACCACATACATGCACGCTGTGCACACAGGAAAGAAAGTAGAGAAAAGATTGGCAATTTTAGAACTTTGGAAGAGTAACCAAGAGGAAAACGAAGGCCCGCCACCGGATTAGTGGATGCTTAATCAGCATAAGGGGGAGGGCATTGAGCCCTCAGCTACTCTTAGGTTGTCCGAGAATAAGACTGCATTTACAGAAGATATAGGAGTTTACCTTTTGAAGGAACTAAAGGCAGCAGCGAGGTATAATAACCAGACATATGAACCCCCCATTTACAGTAGTGAAGACAATCCAGAAGTGAGTAAAAGTAAGGAAGACGTTTGTACGTGTATACGAGATAAGGAAGAAGGAGGTGAAAGGTCGAATTTATCAACAGACATAGACCAAGAAATTAAGCGATGGAATGGAGAAAAGGACAGGGCTGACAAGGTAACGCTTGTACAGAACGAATGGATGGGAGGACAGATATTACTCAAGTTAGATGGGAAAAGCATCAAGGAGGTTAGGCAAAGAGAAGATAAGGACGAGCAAGAAACAAGGACAGGGAACAAGAAAAGAGATTGAGGGAGGATGAGCAAGGATGGAAAAGCAAGGATTGACAGGAACAGATATACAGGGAGGAACGAGAAAAGGATGACAAAAAATGGGCAGAGGAACAAAGGAAGAATGACAATAGACAAAGAGCTATAGAAGAGAGGGATTGGAAGGAAAGAAAGAGGAGGAAGTACCAAGAGCGAAGGACAAAAGGTTACAGAGGAGAGAAGAAGGGAAGAAAAAAGGCAGTAGGAAGAAAAGGTTAGAAGGTATGTGAGAAAGCAAAGGGAAGTGGATGAAGAAATAGAACCAAATATGAGGCAGCAAGGTCTGGATGCCAGTCTCATCCTTAAGAAACAAATGAGGCTGAGCGCAGAAATACAATGGGATAGAGTGAGAGAGTCTCTCCCGATAAAGGAGATAATGCAAGAAACACCTTAAGCAGCACTAGAAGAAGAAAGATATGGTGCGGAAGGCATTGGAGAAAAGATCAATAAGGTCTATCAGCAATTCAGACGGGAAAGCGAGTATGGAACTTGAGGGAGCTGTAATCGATCGCTGGTACCTCAACCACAAATTGAGCGGGAAACATGCTTAGTGATGAATGCCGAGAACTGTCTTTGAGTAGATTAAATCTACATAGAGGCGAGGGGGATGATAGTCACACTAGTTAGGGTCTAGAAATGTCAGACGAGGAAAGAGAGTCAGATTGTGAGGCAAATGGAAAGGGTCCGTGCATGTAGTTTACCTGTGCCCTCACCCAGGATGGATGTGCCCTTATCCCCAGGTTCACAGCTAGTGCATCCTCCATCGATTGGAAGCAGCCGCTGGAGCATCTAAAATGGCGTGCTGCTATTTCGCTTCATTTGGGAGCTGCCTGCTGGTGAGATGCACCTCCTCGTTCCCAGCCACCGGATTGGCCAGCCACAAAAACAAATGCTTAGGGGTGAGATGCACCCCTCATTCCCAGCTGCCTGATTGGCCTGCCGCAAAAACAAATGCTAAGGCCCGGCCGAGCTGTGAGGCAGAGCCGGGCTCAGCATTCAAAGGCCAGCTTCTAAGGCCTTAACCTGTATTTTCCCTGTGCCCCTACCCAGGATGGATGTGCCCATATCCCCAGGTGCACATCTAGTGCAGCCTCCATCGATTGGAAGCAGACGCCGGACCATCTAAAATGGCTGCCGCTATTTCGCTTCGTTTGGGAGCTGCCTGATGGTGAGATGCACCTACTCGTTGCCAGCCGCCTGATTGGCCTGCCGCAACAACAAATGCTGAGGCAACGGCCGAGCTATGAGGCAAAGCCAGGCCCAGCATTCAAAGGCCAGCTTCTAAGGCCTTAGTCCCTGTCCTTTCCCGGGCCTTGACATCACTCCCTATATCTGATTGTGACTTACAAAAACTGCCCATTTGTCCCTGATCGACTTCAGGTAAGAGGCGAGTATTCGCAGTGTTCAAGCCTATCGCTACCATAATTCACGTCGCCTTTTTGCTCACTCTTCTCCTCTGACAGTACAAGAGCGTTCACTATTTAACTCAAATGTTACTACCTTTGCCTTAACTTTGCATCCTTTCTGCCCCTCTCTTTCACTGAAGGTCTTCTTCCGCTCTGCCTTTTGCCTTTCCTTGGGACTATAAACCACTGAAACTTTCTGAACATTCACCGAATTGTGCTACAAATTGAGCGCTCTTAACCTTACTCTAACTTTGCAACCATTGCACCAACCTGATCATTACCGCATTCTTTGCTGTGACAACGTTTGCAGAACAGAATCCTCTTAACTTTTGCTGCCACAATTACTTTCACCATTCAGATGTTATTACTATCTGGCGTTCAATGCTACTTCCATTGTTTCCTCATCGATGCAATGTACTATGTCTGACTATCTCCATATGCTATACTGCAACTACATTGGTCCTTTGCTGCCTCGCTCATGTTATGCCTCTGTACTGTTGTGCTCACACTTAGAAACTGATCTCATGTAATAAGTTCAGAATGCCTTCCTATCCCACAATCTACTAGCCCTGATATACTGTGCTCATTTTAACCCTTGCCTCCCATGTCCCATCTTCATAAGCATTAATATTGCCACACCTCCTCTCGGTTGCTAGTGCGAGTGGATGACCCCCATGGTTGCTAGTGCGAGCGGATGGACCCCCACCTGTCCTTGGTTCTTAGTGCGAATGGATGACCCTCCCTTGGTTGCAAGTGCGAGCAGATGACCCCCCACCCCCACCCTTGTTTGCTAGTGCTAGCGGATGACCCCCCCACCCCTCCTTGGTTGTTAGTATGAGCGTAAAACACCCCCACCCCCCTTGGTTGCTAGTGCTAGTGGATGACCCCCCCACGCCCCTTGGTTGCTAGTGCTAGCGAATGACCCCCCAACCCTGCTTGGTTGCTAGTGCTAGTGGATGACCCACCCACCCCTCCTTGGTTTTTAGTGTGAGCGGATGACCCCCAACCCCCCTTGGTTGCTAGTGTGAGCAGATAACCACCCACACCTCCCCTTGGTTGTTAGTGCGAGCAGATGACCCCCCCACCCCTCCTTGGTTTTTAGAGTGAGCGGATGACCCCCCACCACCCTTGGTTGCTAGTGTGAGCAGATAACCACCCACACCTCCCCTTGGTTGTTAGTGCGAGCGGATGACACCCCACCCCCCCTTGGTTGTTAGTGTGAGTGGATGACCCCCCACCCCACCTTGGTTGTTAGTTCGAGTGGATGACCCCCCCCACCCCTCCCTTGGTTGCTAGTGCAAGAGGATGAACCCCCCACCCCCTTGGTTTCTAGTGCGAGCGGATTAGCCCCCCCACCCCCTTGGTTGCTAGAGTGAGCAGATGACACCCAACCCCCCCTTGGTTGTTAGTGCGAGCGGATGATTCCTCCACCCCCCCTTGGTTGCTAGTGCGAGCAGATGACCCCCCCTTGGTTGTTAGTGAGAGCGGATGACCCCCTCTTTGGTTGTTAGTGCGAGTGGGTGACCCCCCACCCCCGCTTGGTGCTAGTGTGAGCAGAGGACACATCACCCCCCCTTGGTTGATAGTGCGAGCGGATGACCTCTGTGCTGATCACACCTGTATATATTTGTTGAAGTTCCCTAAAAGATGTGAACATTCCATTTATGTTTTTAGTTGCTACCTGATTTTGACCCATATGTATTTGCTGATGTTCCCTACAAGAGGCGAACATTCATGTATATATTTATTTGCTACCTGATTTTGACCCATATGTATTTGTTGAAGCTCCCTCCAAGAGGCGAACTTCCCATTCATGTATATGTTTGTTTCCTGACTTGCACTTTTTCTATTATTGTAACCTTGTCTTAAGTTAAGCTCTGAGATCCCTAAGGGCTTTGCGCGCTATACAAAAAATAAACCAAACCAAACCAAGCCCCTGGGAAGCTAACCAAAGGATAAAGAAGTAAGATGGTCAGATATGGAACATCCTAAAGACAGAATGTAAGATCCCATAGCATATCCTTAGTTTCCCCATAGACAATCATATAGTGAGAAGTGAGAGTCTCCATCATATGTAAGAAGTTTAAGGCTGCTACCAGCAAGACGGCAGATAGGGACATTACACCTGCCACAGATAGACTAATAGTGGGATCCGACTATGGGATGGGGGTCACACAGTTCCCCTTGCTAGAGAAGGGGAGAGCAAGACTGCAATACATTCCATGGCAACATATAGATAAGGATAACTTATAATGCAAGCTCCCTAGTTTGACTTTGGGGGCTGGGAAATGGATATACGTTGGCTGTAGGAGACATAAAAGGTCTCCTGGCAGCCATTCTTGGGGAGAAGACTGATGACATATGGAGGCAAGCAGGGTATGCAAGTATGATGGCACAAAACACAGCGCCTGATGGAGAGCCATTTAATAATAGCAGGGCAGATGTTTGGAGGGTTCTCAGGGTACAGTATTCTGACACATAGGATATAGCTGCATTTAGGACACGTAAAATAAAGGAAGATGAAGACCCTATTGCTTATATTCAGGATATTCCTGAGAAATGCCAGCATGAAACTCGTGAGCCATGGGAAAAGACAGTGGCACTATTTTATCATATTTTATGTCAGGGGATACCAGAACCAGTACAAAGACAGATGATAAAACAATTGGGGATGGAAGCGAAGCCATGGGCTGAGATACAGTTGACTATAGTACATCAATGTCAGTTATTACAAGAGAAGACCAAAAAGAAGGATGAAAATAGAAAAGTTGAGGAAGTCAAATTGGTTCACAAAAAGTTGTAAAGATTTGCCATGGAGTGGGCACTATTGACAAGCGGAGAAGGAATGGGAATGCAGGAATCAATAGGTACATCACAGTCAAATAATTCACACCCGATGGATTGGGGTGGGTACGGGTTTGCGCCACGAGGCAGAGGTATGGGTGTTAGGGGAAGAGGAGGCAGATTTTAGAACAACCAAGGTGGTTTTCAAAACACTCAGAATGAGAGCAAGAATGCTCAGGGAGGATATAACCAAGGAGGGTTTGCCAGAGGGCCACCCCCAGTGTCTTAGAATTGTGGAATAACGGCATATTTCGCACGTGTGCAGGATCCGAGGGACTGTACAAAATTGCCAGTTTTCAAGAGGGGGGGCAGCCTATCCACCGCCATACAACACACAGGCAGATAAGAGAGGGCTTTGCCAAGGATCACACATCCTATCAGGCACAGGTGCCAAAAGTACAATAGGGACAAGTACAAACGCACCCACCACAGGGGCAGTCACAACAAGCACCTATGCAGACACAACAATATGCGAATACAGGACAATTATTGACGCCTAGAATAGAAGGTGTTACTGTGGTAGGAAGAAATCCTTTCATGGGGATAGGGATGAGCTTGTACCCTCAATCGAACAGCTCCCAGGGTGACTTGATGTGTTCAATAAAATCTGTGACACCAGACCCCCAAGAAAAACCAAGGATCGATGTGATGATAGGGGGCAAATCCTTTCCTTTTCTTGTAGACACTGGGGCAACTCGTTTGTGTATATGGGAGGGAAAATACCCAATGTCAGGTATTGCCATGAATGCTTAAGTGTTATCTGTAGCTACACATTTAGTTCCTGTTACTGATAAATTATCGGTCTCCCTAGTTGAATGTGACATGTCTGTTCCTTTATTTTATTCACAACAGACACCAGTTAACATTTTGAGAAGAGATTTAATGACAAAACTTAACATGACTATTTCATTTACTAATCAAGAAATAGTGTGCTCCACTCCAGGAATACACTATTTAAACATGGGAGAGTTCATACTGGCATTCACAGGGAAAGTGGCTCTGGGAGGTGTCCCGGTAGATCCGGAAGTCTTTCTATACGGAGTAAGTATTTTGATGACATGGCTAACTGGGCTGGTAGGGAAGATTGTGAGGATACCTGAGGAGTTATTTTTTAGACTACAAATACCTATGGATGACTAAGAAATCCATATTATTCCTATAGAGATGGAAGCAGCTATAGTACGAGGTGGGATACAATGCTTGAAGGGGAAGATGACGAGGGTAGATCATGGAGAACACTGATAGCTCTTGAAGAGGGGTACAGATTGAGCATAACAGATGAAGACATGTTCATAGAAGAACGTATCGATGATGAAGTGGTGTTCTTTATGAGTATTACATACTGTATAAGGATCAAGAAGAGAGAAATCCTACAACGAATGGTGATAATGCGGCAATGACCAGCATTTTTCCAGGAAGTCCTCGAAAAGGTGCCAAGTGTCCTATGGACCACAGGCCCCTATGACATAGGTTTATTGAAGGGAATATGGGAGGTTAAAATAAAGCTTAAGCCAGGAGCAATTTTACCTCGAGCAAAAAGTACCCCATGTCCCAAGAAGCTTATGAAGGTATATTCCAGACTATTTCAGCACTGATGAATCAGGAGATCCTATTGCAACTAGAGTCATTGTGCAATACTTCGGTTTATCCGATTAAAAATTCTAAAGGCGGGTCGTGGAGATTCATCCAGGACCTTAGGCCTCTTAATCAGATTGTAGAGGCAGTGTTTCCTTTAGATCATAATCCTGCGACAACATTGTGCAGCATTCCTATTTCACAGTGATCGATTTGAAAAATGTGTTTTTCTCGATCCCGTTGCATAAGGACTCACAAGACTCCTTTACGTTTAAACAGAAAAGTCTAAAACATACTCTTCTTCCTCAAGCTGGGAGCTGGGGCTGATCTCTTTCTTCGGCTGGGGCCTCCCTCTGGAACAGCCTCCCTACAACCCTAAAACTTGAGGAGAACCACCTCCAGTTCTGGAAGCACCTTAAGACCATCCTCTTTGCTTATGCTTTTGCCCTCCCTCTCCTTCGTTGACTCTGGTCTCTCTTGGTACTGTGCACCTGGCCACCTTCTGTCCACCGGGCCCAGGGTCCTGCTTATCTTTTCCACCCTCCTGCACTGTCTCCTGGCCACCCTTTGCACTGAGGTCTGCATCTGTACCCACACAGTCCCCCCTCTTCATCCCTTGCACTTACATGACCTACCCTGTCTGCTTCCCTCAATTTAGCACTTGCTGGATGCACTACTTTTTTATTTGCTGTTTTTATCATGTATGTATCAGTATTTATTTCTGCACTTTCCACTTTCTCCCCCCTCCCTTGCACTTTTTCCCCGCGCCCTCTCCCAAGCATTTGCACATTCTCAATGTCACTGGGCCTAGTAAGATCGTTGTTTTGTGTTCTCCCCTGTTCCCCTCCCTTGCCTGGTCGCATGTGTATGAGCGCGATATAAATAAAATATCAATATCAATATCAAGGGTACTGTGAGTACCCATCAGTCTTTTATAGGGTCCTACACATGGATCTAGGCAATATCGATCTTAAGAGTTAGGTGATACAGTACGTAGATGACATATTAATTTGCAGTACAACAGAGGATGAGTGTAGGCAAGACCAAAAAAAGACTATTTTAGCAGACACACGAAATATGGTGGACAAGGAGAAATGTCAGTATTGTCAGGAAGAGGTGTTGCACATAGGTCAGTTACGGCTGAGGCAATTATGAAGACACCGAAACAAAACACAGTGAGACAAATGCAGCAATTCTGGGCTTGTGCAATTACTGCAGAGCCTGAGTGTTTGATTACAGCATGTACACCAAGCCACTTTTGCAAGTGTTAAAGAAACCACAAGCTGGTAAAGAAAAGACAGAATTGACTGAAAAAATTGAGGAAGGATTTGAGGAGTTGAAAAGAGCAATTTGTACAGCTCCAGTTTTGGAGATTCCCAACTATGGTGAGGAATTGTATTTATTTTCACACACAAATGGGGCAGTCATGACAGCAGTGCTTACACAAAAGACAACATTGGGTATAAACCTTTGGCACACTACAGTGGAATTTCAGACCCAGTAATGAGGGGACATTTCACGTGCAAAGCCAAAAGGATTGCATATTCTTCAGATATTTCGAGTTTTGATACTGAAGATATTAAAGAAAATCTAACGAGAAACATGTTAGTACAAGAAGGGTTTAATATTCTGCCAATTACCCATTTAATAGAGATTCAGGAAAGAAAGAGCAAGATCCATGGAAATCAAGGGGGTGCTCTGTATCCTCCACGGAAGCTTTATGGTGACATGATAGCACTGGAAAGCCCATAATGCACTTTCAATAACTGCATTACCCCGTGCATATAATCAGAGAAAGTCTTGCTGCCACTATTGCAGAAGACTGGTTTGTTCCTACTTTACTGGAACACTTTGCACAGTTTATGGTGAATTGCATCAAGTGTCAAAGGTTTACTGCTGTGCATACACTAAGAACAATTAGAGGAGTAATACTTTGACCAAATGGTCAATTCTAGCATTTACATATCGACTATGTCGATATGCTACAGATATCTACTGGCTACAGGTATCTATTAGTGGTGGTGTGTCCCTTCTCTAGGTGGATCGAAGCTGGTTGGTGTGTACACCCTGATGCCACTTATGCAACAATGTTTTTAGTGCACAATCTCTTCCCATGGTGTGGTGTGTGCGAAGTACTAAGATCTGATAATAGGCCACATTTTGTCAATTAACTATTCAAATTAAGAATACGTTTTCTTCTGTGTATCATCCACAAGCGAACGGTATATGGGAGAGACTCAATTACCTCCTCAAAGAGAAGATCGACAAGATTAAACTGACTTTAATAAATGGATGTCAAATTGAGTACCCCTAGCCTTAAATGCCCATCATAATCAGCCAGGTTCTAACCACCACCTCACCCCTCACAAGTTAGTGACAGGGTGTGATATGAGAACGCCTCTTACACCTCCATCTAGGGTCAGGAGTGATGCCCAGAGTGTAGCAAAGACTCTAGGTGATGAAATAAGCAATTATTTGACATGTCTGACTACCATTATTTCTTTCATTTCAGATCATGTCAAGCATCGGAGGAGAGGCCTAACAACGCAGAAGAGGACAATCCAGCAACCAATCCAAGTGAAATATTGCCACCACCAAAGTTATATGTTTGTGACCTGATCCTTATGAAGAACTTCACTAGAAGGTGGCATAAACCTAGGTTCAAAGGTCCATTTGTTGTTGAGAAAGTCTCCCCTTCTGCAAATAAGGTATTGGGAAGACGAGCTTGGCTGCATCTTTTATAAAGGCGAGATCCTCCCTCCAACGGTTGATGATGTAGTGTAATGCTCACCTGATATCCCCGGGGGTGTCTGGAAGGCTATGAGATCTGGAACCCTGGACACGTAGTTTCCCAGTGCGGAATTACGAATCTTAATTGTTTGTAGGGTGGGCTATCCATCCTGCGTCTGGTGCAGGGGCGCTTGGCATTTGTTGGCGATCTGCCCGAGTTGCTTCACTGATGCAGTGTGCCTTTCTCCAGGTCCAGGCCTGCTGTGACCCCGACTCTGCTGGTAGGCAGGTAGGTTTGTTAATTGAAAGCCTTAGTTCTGTTTTAAGGTGGAAATCCCCTTAATGTCTTTATCGTCTTCTTTTCAGGTGCAAAGGTTTGATGCTGTCATGCTGGATGAGGAGGCACGTTTTAAGGTAAGGGAAAGCGCAAAGCGCAGCGTTCTTTATTGTCTTTTTGAAGCTAACCTGTGTTCTCTTCTTCTTCTCCTCACAGGCTGCTGCGCTGCTACGAGTGGATTAGAGCATGATAAAAACTGACCCCAGGGATCCGTTAAGGTAAGCTAAGTGCTATGCAGGCGTTAAATATTGAAAGCACACCTGAATATTTCTCCTTTTCTCTTTTAGGGCATTGCCCTGGAGTTCCGGATGGAAGCGCTGCGTAGCACGATGGAATTCAGGTGAGAATGATGGAATTCGATGTTTTGGAAGTGCGCATATCTAGTAACGTTTTTCCCTTTCTTGCTTTGCAGGTCGCGATGCTCGAACGGGAGCTGTGGCCGTGGGATGCTGGAATTCCTCAAACTAGTACTCACAGGTGATGTTTCTTCTTCTCTCGGTTTCCACAGGTTGCAGCCCGGTTGAGATGCTGTGCGTAGGATGATGTGTAGGATGATGTGTTCTCAGGTAAGACAAGTAACCTTGTTCTTGTTCTTGCAGGATTACAGGAAAATGCTGAAGACCAGGAGCTGGACCCGGTGAGCGTCACGCTGCTAGTTGCAGAATAACGCAAAGCGTGTTCTGCAGTCTGGGTGTGGTTTTTATAGCCCATGCAAAGTAGTACCAGGTAAAGTAGGTCCAGGCCCAGCCACACCCAAAACACTAGACTGCATGGCTTGGTTCATAAGAACTGAGCTATGCGGTTGCTTCCATGTTGGATTTAAAGACCCATGTACATAAATGAAAGCAAGCCTGATAAGTCTCTCCTTACCGCATATGAGCCTGGTGCCAAGGGCACCAGGACTGGCTCCCGGAGCCTTTTTGCAGAAGTTTTAAGACCCTTAGGGATCAGGTGGGAGCCTGCTTGTGGCACAGCTTGTGACCTCTAACAGTGGTCATGACATCTAGAAGCATGACAAGAAGAAGAATATCCACGTGTGCAAACTCGATCAGTGATCAAGAAGAAGGATGATAAAGCAGCAAGTGATTAGCCCATATTTCTTTTTGGACTGGAATTCAATGGACAATCTTTATATATTTTAGCAGGAAGTGCAAAGACTTGCAGAGGAAATCAGGAGGGTGAAATTAACTTTTAGAAATGTATTGGAGAAAGGAATAATACATCATTACTATGCCTAAACATCAATTCCTGATTAGAAATTGGAGGGAAGATCAACATCCAGATTCATTTTGTGAAGAATATCTATTTTAATTGATAAAATACCTAATACCTGTTGGTAATAACACATATTGTGTTGTGGTTGCTATTTTTGTGTTCACACTTCAATCCTACCCTGCCCTTGTTAGGAGAGACGTTCATATTCACACCTTTTTACATGATCCCAAGAATGGTCCAGTGATAAGGAGACTATTGACAGTGATCATTGAGCAAATTGTACAATTACAGATGAACAATGGAATAGTTACAGTAAAAATTATTCAATAAGAAGATAATGTGATAATAGAAAAATCACATCTCAAAAAGTATTCAGATGGCACACTAAATGTTTTTTCAGACTCCCATGCCTGATATAAGTATGTCTATGTATCCTTTTTATCTGTCTGTATCTTACATTTCTGAAAATCTATTTTCCTACTGATCAAATAGAAATAAGTTTATCTATCATTCTTCCAAGTGCAGGCACAAATGATGAGAATTGTGTGAATCTCTATGAGCATGTTAAAATACACAAGAGAGATGCAGAAGAAAACAATCAGGGGATAAACACCTACCTTGAAAATGCAGCGCACCTGGGGAATAATATGTGGTATCAGCACATGAAAAAAGTGGGGGAGAGAGCATCTAATTAGAATTGCTATGTTTGCTCTCTCATCCCCTATGCTGTGAATACTGTCAAAACCTTCATGTCAAAGGGATGTCGGCGCAGGATGCGAAGTGCTTCAGTCATCTATCAGCATGAACTACCAGAGGACACGGCCAAGGGAGCTGGACAATGTTGCGATGGAGATCAAGACAATCGTTTCCATACCAGAGTGATTATATCAAAACAACACAAAGGGGGAAGGAACCTGGATGGACAGATATGATGCTTGTGTATCCTGCTGCAGGACAGGACGAGGTGATCACTGAAGAAATGAAGAGAATGAACTGTTCTGACATGACAGAGAAGACTGGAATGCTTGGATGCTGGGAACGGTCACAACTGCTGATCTAGGGGCAAGTACATACCAGTAAAGGATGGGAAGATGGAATGATGTCATGTGCAGCTCATCTATTAAGAAAGCAAGCAGTACAAGGAGTGCAGAAAGTGAATGATGAGTGTTTGAAGTCATGCTCTAAGTACTCTAAACTACTGACATGGGTGGAGGATGAAGCTAGACCAGTATCCATAGCCCCATTAATAAATGCGACCATGTGTTTTCAAAGCAAGGGAAAGAATTATGTTGGACATAATAAGTGGTGTAAGAATACCATGGACGTTGCAGGAATGAGGAGAGGGGCGGCTGTCCTAATGGATCAGTATTGGGCCTGCCGATCTAGAGCATATATGACATTACCCAGGAATTGGGGTGGAATGTACTCTTTGGTATACATCCATGTTCCAGCATTGGTGATCCCACAAAGTGACCAGAAGATTGAAGAGTTCCCCCCAAGTATATGATCATCTGAGAAGAAGAAGGTTAATAGAACTCTGGTGAAAAAAGAAATACAATTACTTCTCAGCAAAATCAAAAGCAGCTTTTGATGATATTTCGGGTGAGCACAAATTGCTCAGTAAAACGGCAGTGTTGATCACATCTATGTCATGTCTGGAGTTCGCAAATCACCAGATGGAAGCTGTTGCAAACAATCAATGCCATCGTACAGGTATTTAACGCGATAAAAGAAGAATTAAGGGCCATTAGGCTGATGATCCTCCCGAACAGGTATGACCTTGACATGATCACAGCTATGAAAGGAGGTGTTTGTGCCAAGATCAGGCCATCATGTTGCACATTCAACCCATCTCACAATGGAGAGAATGGGACGTTGACAGAGGCCATATCGATGTTGACAGATTTACACATAAGGATGGTGGACGAGACTTTAGCTATTGAAGATGACAGTTGGTTTGCGTTTTCCTGTTCTCATGGATTCCGTATTGCATGGCAAACTTGTTCAAGTTCCTTGGAGCAATATTGGTGAAAATCATATTTGCATTCTGTATGATAAGGATAATAATTGCACAGAAAGCAGTAGGACTGAAGATCAAGGATAAACCAGAAGCAAAGGTGCTGACTGATGACACCATCAGATATTTCATAAAAGCCAGCATTGTAGCACCTGAGGGAATGAAGTTCTGGTATCCAAAGGATCACAAGAAATACATTGCACAATGAGTCTATTGTACCCCAAATGGACAATGTAATTACATGACCTGAAGTGTGAACAAACACATCAAAACAACAGGCACCCTAAGGGGGGGTGACAAAGATATGGACACCGAAGAGACATTTCTTCAAGGGAAAATACAAGGACAATGAGAGAATTGAGGAGGTGTTTGAGGACTCGACCAGAGGGGTGAATGTAGAGGAGCAGCTTTGTATATCTGCAAGAGATCCCTCCCCCCTACCTCCTCTGTACTGGAGACATGAGATTGTGCCGCGCCTAACACCAGCCATAATACCAATACCGCACTGAGTGTTGGTAAGAAGATACTCATTGAGACAACCCTACTGAATGTTCCCTCAACATGATGATAACCTACAGGAGGAAAAACCTGAAGGAGTATGAAAAGAAGTTAAATGAGTGAATTAATGACGTCATAAAGAAGTAAAATGAAATTATATTTTATTTATATTGCACTCGTACACAAGTGTTTCAGAGTATGCATGATGTCTCAAGATAAAGAAGAATGTCAAGGTATGAGTCCTAGAAGACAAACGATGACGCAAGAGGTCAAATCAACAATTGATGTAGACAAGAAGAAAACTATGCAATAAACAAAATGTTGAAGAAACAGAAGTTCTATACATGTACAAAAGCTGAAACGCAAGATAGATTAAGTCATCATAGAAGCTACCTATAAGTAGGGAATAGATGGCAGGCTAAGCCGCCATTGTACAGAAACTGGACATTGGTATCATGAATTTAGTAAGTCAGAAACCATAAAGCGGGAATGTAAAACAGTGTTGCAGCAAGGATAATGGGCTCATGAAGCTGCATGCCGAGGATGTCTGTCTGGCCTGGAGTCCAGACTGAATCAACCAAGGTCAGCTATCTATTCTGGAAAGGAGTGAGCATGCAGAGGATGAATCTTCTCTTGTTAAGGTGCAAGAAAGAACACCAAGGATGACAAGTTTTATTTCACTAAGACCATTTAAAAAACTGCAAAATGGACCAGGTTGAGGTCTCCTGTCACGTGAGTCATTGATGGAAATAGAGTTTGAACTTTGAGTCCCAGGCACGATAGCGAGCGCCCTCACTCCCTGTCACGGGATGGCACCCTGTAAAGAGAGGCACAGGACACCCAGGAAGGGCTTTGGGTGGTTGTGCCGAAATAAGGTGGACAGATAAGTACACACACAGCTGAAAGTAATGAGAACGAAGAGTAGGCAAGTTTAGCAAGGAATAAGGTACAACAGAATGGATTCCCTCTAGGGGTGTATGCAGATATAGGAAAAGAGTATTCCACGAACCTTAGGAAAACTCTATCCTTCTGCACAGTTTGCTATAACAGAGGCCCACGCTGTTTGCTCATGGCTTGGAACAACAGCTATGGGTGTCTGTAACGTAGAAACGAGACAAGGGAAGGGGCAGAGGTTGCCTGATGGAAACCAACAGACAAGCTTTGTACAAAAGGGTCTACAAACAGTACAAGAGAAGATACTTACAGACAAATCCAGGAAAAGGAAGTTGATAGCAAACTAGCAGAAGGAAATGAAGGGAACGTTGTATAACAGGATTGGATAACAGAGGACGGTATGAAACAAGGTTGAGAGCTCAGAGGAGCAGGAAAGCAATGAGCAAGCCCACAGGAGCAGGGCTGCAAGGTAGGGAGCCCAGAGGGAAAGGGCTTAGGGCAGCGGAGTAAAGCAGGCTGCACGGCAAGGGGCCCAGAAGGGCTGGGCAGCAAGGAGTGAGCCCTGGGGCCAGGGCTGCTGACCGTAGAAGGCTGCAGAGGACTGTAGAGGGCTGCTAGGCTGAGAACTCAGCGGACAAAGGTAGGTAGCAAGCAGCGGAGCGTGATCGGCTGCAAGGTAGGAAGCCCCGAGTACCAGGGCTGTTGTTAGCAGAGAGAAGCAGGATGCGCGGCAAGGAACCAGAAGGACCGACAGCAAGGAGTAAGCCCAGAGGAGCAGGGCCGCTGACTGTAGAAGGTTGCAGAGGACTGTAAGCTGCAAAGTAGGAAGCCCAGAGGACAAGGGCTGTAGGCAGCTTGAGTGAGGCAGGCTGCAGAGCAGGGAGCCCAGAGGACAAGGGCTGTAGGCAGCCGGAGTGAGGCAGGCTGCAGAGCAGGGAGCCCAGAGGACAAGGGCTGTAGGCAGCCGGAGTGAGGCAGGCTGCAGAGCAGGAGCCTGGAAGACCAGGGTGGAAGATAGCAGCTGAGCGTGACCGGCTGCAAGGCAGAAACCCGGAAGGGCACAGGCAGAGGCTGGAAAGCAGCAGAGTGTGATCAGCTGCAATGTAGAGAGCCCGGCAGGGCAAGGGCGGAGGCTGGAAGGCAGCAGAGCGTGATCGTCTGCAATGTAGAGAGCCCAGCAGGGCAAGGGCGGAGGCTGGAAGGCATCAGAGCGTGATCGTCTGCAATGTAGAGAGCCCAGCAGGGCAAGGGCGGAGGCTGGAAGGCAGCAGAGCGTGATCAGCTGCAATGTAGAGAGCCCGGCAGGGCACTGGATCCAAAGCCGGAGTAAGGAGGAACCGCATACAAGGTCCATAGCTCGAAGAAACAAGGTGCTGGAAGGACTCTTAATGCAAGAGACTGAGCTCCTGCAGGCAGCAGCTTTTATACCGCCCAGCCCAGCACAGAGGCAGGCTAATTGGTCGCATCTGGATCTGCACACCTGCAGACAATTGGCCTCCTCCCTCTCTGTTCCTGAGCTGGTGGAAGCAGAGCAGATCCCTAGGGCTTCTGGGGATTGTAGTTCCAAAGATGGCGAATAGGAATGGCCAGGAAAAGATGGTTATAGCCAAGTGCATTGTGGTAAGTGTAGTTTGTTGGGAAAAATAGAAAAGCACCAAAGTCTCGCAAATGGGAAATAAGGTCCATATTGATCGTAAATGTATGCGCCCATGGCGCAGGCATGGCACTCCCATACATTCCCAAAGATGAGAATACTTACACGGCCAAGTGCAAAGACAATTTCATGGCAGATGGCATGGGTGATGAGGGATGATGGGCCAATTGGGTGGTAGGGTAGTGTCATTCCCTATCTCCTTGCACCTGGGTCTGGGCTTATATGCTGCTAAATGAACTGAACATTCCAGACATGGCACACACGTGCCAACCAATTGTATCAGTCTACATAATGAAGGACCTTATAGTTTGAAGACCATTGAGAAACTGTATATGTAATGTTTCTGAAATTACATGTTTTTAGAGGTAGGCATAAATTGTCCACCTGATAACTAACAGCCAATAATAATCCTAGCTCCTATAGAAAAGTATACCTAGTTGTCTCCCTTAAACGATGATGGTTTTTCACTATTGCCGCGTAGTGTGACATCACTCTGATGTAATTTTATTTAAAAACATATTTTATGTAGAGATCATTGAGAGACTGAACGTACGTCTGTTGATGTTCTTTGCAACCTCCCTGTTTTAGATAATTGTTAATAAAACATTACTTTGCCATCTTCCTGAGTTGGTTCTGTTATTTGGACTCAGAATTACTCTGTTGCAATCCCATCCATTCCATATGCATGTTTCTTTTTTGTTTTCCATGTTAGCGGTTGATGGATTTCCTGTCTTTTGTGTTGATGATGGGAAGTAACATTAGGAATGACATCAATGAGGTTCCTGTTCTGGGTGCCTAACCTCATTAGGATAATCTACTTTATCCTGTACTGTCTGGTGCATTGATGGCTGCCACTCCATCAGTCCTCACCGTCCTAACTTTGTTTATATTACAGGCTCCACTCAAAATGGCTCCCATCAGATGCACACTCCCATGTATGCCGGCTGCCTCAGCCCTTCCCTCTTAAAGTTGGATTCACCATGCCTCACACCTCTTGACTTTGTTGGTGCAGTGTGAGTCTACTGGTGCAGTGTTGCCCCTTCTTGGACTGAAGTTTCAACAGTTGGCTTTAGGGTGTAGGGCAGGGTGGCTTCTTGTATCTCTGACTCCCTGTCCATACCCTAATGAAGTGAGGCCATCTCCATGAACAACTGACCAAGTCCCCACCCTCAGAACAGACATTTGTCCATTATGATCTAAAATAAACCACAATTGTCAGCATAAGTAACCAGAGAGATAACAAGATTACCAGAAAACCGGGACTCCACGTGCATATCGCTTCCTCCAAATACAGATTTTCCATACTAACGTTTTGGAAAGTCATGATTTCATTAAAGACACAGAGGCAAAGTATTAGGCGTCTCTTATTTTAATGTCAGAGAACAGCAGCTCTAAAAAAAACAGTAAAAACCATGAACAATAAGCAATACCTAAATTGCTGTTGAAATAGAAAGTATGTCATGCCTCCGATTGTAATAAATATATTAATATTGGCCTACGCCAAGCTGCTCGAAAGTCGCTTGCAAAAGAAATCTGTGTTGCAAGGTCCTGACCTTAAATCCATGTGAGCCGCCATTTTAGGTCAAACCGCCATTTTAGGATTTGTTGTGTAAATGTCACCTTGTGAGCTAAAATGGTGGACAATGTCATTCAAGAATACAACATGGCCGTCTTGACCTCTGTAGATAGCTAATATGTAATTTGCCTGCAGGCCACTTGTTGAGGTCATGAACTGAGACCTTGTCCTTCATTGACCTATGTGTAGAAGGATTACTTGTGCAATGAAACTAATCCACGAGCATATGTTGAGGCAATATATTCAAATACTGAACGAAGAACATCTGTTTAACTACATTGTATTAATGTTTAGGAAGGCCTGCATGGAAAACTTTAAAATACAGTTATTGCATACGCTTGTTGATACATGTATTAAAGGCAAACCAGTTATATGCAGTTATTTGAGACTTGGCACGAACCCTAGATCAGTGATGTATTAAAAGGAATATTAACCCGAAGTTGGGCTGGACATCGCGCCCACCAAGTGTATAAAAAGCGAATGCATTCTAATGTTCAACGTCTCTCACTGAACACACTGAACCACGCTGGAGTTCGCTGTGTTGTACTGAGGGCCGATAGCTATCTGATTTTGCTCTGTTTTTGTAACTGGATCCAGTATAAAATAAAGTGCTTTGTATGTTCCTTTGTAACCCGTGTTCGGAGTATTTCCTTTTGGGGTACTCAGCCTCGATATTCTTTTTCTGTTTTCACACTGCACTTCCCAAAATACTGGAGTAGGAAATGTAGTTCAGTCCCAAAATATGTGGCAGTTCTTAACCAATCACGTCCTGGCTCCCCACCCCGTGTAAGTAACTCTTGCTCTACATCAACTTTCTCTTCTTTGATGTGAAGCTCCTGCTCGTTTTTCTGGTAAACTCCAATCCCGAAGGAACTCCACGAGCTGCACTAGTTTCCTATCAGATCTTCTGGAGATGCCTTAGAATCTGCACCTGAAACTAAGCGGAAAGAATATCTGTCAACAATGGGCAGGCTGGTACAGCTCCTCGTTACATATGAATAGTATGACTTATGACATTAGTTCGTACATTACGCAAAAGTATTTCCATGTCGCAACTACTCATGCGCTCAATCATGCCCTAGCATACCACCATTACAGTCAGCTGCAACACTCTCTCCCTCCTTTGCGCGGGTAGGATAATAATTCACCTCTGTTTCTTTCATAGAATCATGACTTTCCAGAACATTAGGATGGACAATCTGTATTGTACTTCAAGACCAGAGGTTTGTATTATGCTTGTTCAAAGCTTACTTGCCACTAGGGATGTCACCTGGTCGATCAGCTAAAAATAGAATGTCTTGAAAACTGACTCCGCCGACCAGCCTGCAGCTTTCATAATATCTTCCAGTCTGGAACCTACCATGAATGCATTTGAAGTCATGGCTCCTCTTGCTAAATGCGCTCGGAAGCCTTGCATGTCTTTTCCGGCCTCGTCCATGAACCATCTTACCCACCTGGCAAGTGTTGCGCAAGAAACTGCCTTGCCCGGCTTGGTTAAACCTACTAGTAGCTTCGTCTCCCCGGCTGCTCTAAGGCTTTCCATCTCTGTCTCATAAACATTAAGGCACTTGACTACACAGCTTTGGCTGATCGAGGAAACTTGGATAGAACACCAAGGCTATATTTGTCATAGTGCACCGGACTATGTAAAAGTTCACCCCTTCCGGCGTATAACTTTTACTGGTAATTTCCAGTGCTTTCACATTTGATACTGTTTTATACGAAATCAGACATAAGAGACTCAAAAATGTTACCATGAGCGCATTCCTGGACACTTGCTTGTTCTGTGGCCATCTCTGGAACAGCTTCAGGAGTTCATTGACGTCCCAGAGCTTGGAATATCTGGGAACCAGGGAATTTAAGAACCACATTCCTCTCATGAGCCTTCTTACCAATGAATGTTCTATGATAGGAGTACCGTTAGTGGCTGACTGTCCAGCTGAGATTGCCAATCTGTACACGTTCACTGTCCTGTAGGCTTTGCCTTTGTGCCGCTAACTCTGAGAGATTGTTAATAACCTCTACCACATCTGCTACATGGGGATACTCGATCCTCTCCATGCACCAACTACACCAACCACCCCAAGCAGATCTTTATGCCTTGGATGTGCTGGTTGATGATGAACTGTCCAGCAATGCGTGAGAGGCCCGGCTTTCCCCCTCAAACTCCGGAAATCTTCCATGCCATCAGTGTCAACATCCCAACTCTCATCAATGGGTGAAACTCGCCTGTTGGGCCTTGAAGAATGTGTGGTATTCTGGGAAGTAACATAGGTGGCTCCACGGAGAGTTCCAGAAGGATTGGTAACTAAGCATCCACCGACCAACACAGCATCACTAATACTAACCTGACCTCCTGACTCTGGACTGCTGCCAGCGTATGTGTGATCATGATGAACGGGGGAAAAGCATACTCTTTGTTGGGTCCCCATTGCTGGAGGAAGGCGTCTGTTGCCATTTCCGCCGAGTCCGGCCTCCATCTGTAAAATCTCTTGAGCTGTCGTTTGTGCCTCGACGTGAACAGGTCCATTGTGCACAGGCCCCAAATTTGCCTCTGGATCACTGAGCTGTCCAATGTTCAATCGCTGGCGTCCCTCAGATGCTGTGAGTTCCAATCCGCAGAAGGTGTTCTGCCTGCAGTGAGATGTTCCATTCCAGGCATTAGTGTCAAAGATCATTGGCCAACTCTGCTAGAAGTTGGTAACACAAACGCACCAGGTGGTTGATATACCTCACCGCTGAGATGTTTTCCATCCTGAGGAGGACACAGAATTTCACCAAACAGGGTGTCAGCACCTTGATGGCGAACAATCCTGCTAGCAAATCCAGACAATTTACATAGTTTTTCAGCTCTTCTTGCGGCCACTCCCCCCTGTGGTCAGCGGTCTGCAGCGGGCTCCCCATTCTTGCCTGCTGGCATCCAACTCTATGATCACATCCGGGGCACAAATGAAGATCGCTCTCCCATTCCAAGATGCCATATGGCCCAGCTACCACTGCATCTCCATACGTGCTGTTCATAGGGCATTCCCCTGCACAGGTGCTGAATCTACATCCACTGAAGAGCATGATAATGTGGTGGGCTTTAAAAGATTGCCTGAATACATGATGCTATCAGCCCTACTATCCGGGCTTTATTTCTGAGCATCGTAGTGCTCTTTGTTAATGTTGCTGAGATTTCTCTGTGAATCTTGTGCATCTTCTGTGCTGGCAAACTTAGCAGCACTTTGACTGTGTCTACTGTGTATCCCAGGAACTCTACTGCTTGCTGCGGCTGAAACTCCCACTTTTCCCAGTTTATCCGAAACTCTAGATTCTGCCACAGTGACGGTGCTCTCTTCGCTTGATCGTGGAGCTCCTCCTTGTCCTGTGCCATAATGATCACGTCATCGAGGTATATGATTAGCCTTATTCCTAGTTCTCTGCGGTGTCCCACTACAGGCCTCAGAAGCTTTGTAAATGCCCAGGGCGCCGAAGATAGCTCAAAAGGCAGACTTGTAAATTCCCATGCCTGGCCTTGTCATGAAAGTGCAGGAACTGCCTGTGCTGGGGGCAAACCGGAACTGACAGATACGCATGCTTCAGGTCCAGTCTGACTAGCCAACCTGTGGGTTGTAGCAGATCTCTGAGGAGTTGTATCCCCTCCATGTGAAGTGCTTGTAAACCGAGAATTTGTTCAGGTCTGACTTTGTCCTTCCTTCTCTATAGGACGAGATTGCTGTAGAAGCCCGCATGGATTCCCCACACTCTTGCTATTGCGTTCTTTTCTGCCAGGAGCCTTACCTCCGATCGAAATGTTATTTGATGAGGCAGGCGTGTTTGAAAGGGTGCTGCAAAAATCTGGTTGAAACCCAGGCACTGTTTGCAATACCCATGCATGGCTTGTGATATCGCGCAAGCGGTGCGCGTACTGCGGTATCTGCCCTCCTAGTGCAGCTTGTGTATCTGGGCCTCTCACTTGTGGGTTCAGGTAGCTGTCTCTGGACTCCTCTCCATGCACGGCATGTGGCTTGCCTGCCTTGTGCTGGGAAGAATGGGTGTCTTGTGGCATAATAACCTCTACGTCCACCTTGAGGACTTTGGTACTGGAAGCCTTGGCTGGGTGAGAAGCCTCTGCCTCGCCCAGCCCTGTCAAAAATCTTTGCATTGAAAACATGTTTCATGGACGTTTGTGCCTTTTCTAGGGCCATGTAGGTCCCCACGAATGTTGCCATCTCCTTCAGGAACAAGTCGCCGAAGAGGAGACCTCCTGCCTTGTCGCTGGTCTCTGTGTTATCGAGCTCCACCAGCCTGGCATGTAATTTTGATTAGGATGCTACTGCAGCACTCAATGGATAGGGCATATTTGGCGTTCCCAAGCAGACATACTGCTCGCTGAGCCTATCCCAATAGAACCTCTGGGTCCACTGGCTCTTTGCTTTCCTAAGCCGCTTGGACTATCTCCATTATTTTTACCAAGGGACCTGCAAAGTCCAATACTTTATCTTGGCAGGAGCACCAAGATCTATCCATCCCCCGTTTGCGGCCTTTACATCATTTACCCATAAAGGTGATGATTTTCGCATTGAGTGATGGCAGCGTGGCCAACTCGCTCCCCAGATATGTCCTTGTACATTCCGCCCTGAGCTGCAACCTGAATTCTTTATCAAGCGGCTACCGAATCCTCCCGCGGAAGTAGTTTGCCACCTTCGGTGACAGTTTACAACTGGCAGACCTCGGGTTGATAAGATCCTCAGGAGTTAAATCTCCCTCCTCTTCTTCCCTCTCGGCCTCCAGATCTTTGTCATCATGGTTCCAGTCCCTGATATCTGAGCCCATCTCTGAGGAGGCGTCTGATGCCTCTTGCTCTCGTCTGCAGGCATACGTATGCTCCATTTTCTGCTTTTTTGGACTTGAACGCTGGCACATGGCAGGAAACGTTCCTCACACTGAGGGCCTCTAGCACACATGCGCAGTCGCCTTCCGGAGTACAGTGTGAAGCAAGGGGCAAAAGACCCCTGAAAGGCTCACTGCACTGTGAGCTCCGCAGCCTCACACTCGTGCGCAGCAATCAAGACCAAAGACCCCATCACGAATTGGGCGGTATCCCCAGTGGTATTACTGCCAGGGCTATTAGACCCTATGCCATCACCTCTCCACCGCAGCCATCTTCTCCCCGAGGGCCTGTGCCTGGATAACCTCCTTCCTGCAGGACATAGTCATGAAGGTTTTCTCAGAATCCTCATGTGCCAACCCTAGCCTCATCAAGTGTGGGGTCCCACAGGGATCGTGCATAGCTCCCACACTCTAATAATAATAATCTATTCACGAGACCACTGTTCAAAATTCTTGACGCTCTGGGCATCTCATACACTAATTATGCTGATGACACCCAGGTGCTGATCCCCCTCTCTGGTGTCTATATATCTGACGTCAAAACCCTCAATGCCATTTACTCCACAATCCAATCATCGATGGCCAAAAACTGGCTTTGCCTCAACAGCGAGAAAATTTAACTCCTGCTGATTGGGGCCCCCTCCACCTTGAGGAAACTAGATGAACAATACCAATCCTTCACAGTTGATATCATCCCTATCGCTGTTTCTGAAGTCATCAAGACGCTGGGCGTCTACATTGAACCTGACCTATCCATGAACAGACAGGTCAACGCGATTGCATCCTCTGGGCGTACCACTCTAAACTCCTCAATGCAGCCAGACCTTACCTTTCCCAACCAAACTGCCTCACCATACCTAGGGCAATAATTGTGTCACGGTTGGACTACTGCAATGCCCTCCTAGTAGGCACCTCCCAAAAAAACTTGGCCAAACTACAACTAGCTCAGAATAATGCCCTCCGGGCCGCAACCGGCATCTCAAGACGTGACCACATCTCCGAGGCCAGGAGGAAGGTCCACTGGCTCCCCGTCAAGGAGAGAATTACTTTCAAAACACTCGCCCTGGCGCACAAGTGCCTGCACGCTCGTGCTCCACCATACCTAGCTCAAAGAATCAGCCTGCACACTCCTATTAGGCCCGCCAGAGCGGCCTATACCAACAGAATCCTTGTACCTTCCACCCGCAGAGTGAAAGTGGGCGGTACAAGCTTCCCCAACATGGCAGCCACGTTGTGGAACACCCTTCCCCCTTCCATCAGGGGAATTGCCATCAGGAAGGCCATCAAAACTAGACTCTTTGTTTAAAACAACCTTTGCTATGCACACTGTAACATGTGTTTGACAATGCACTGCTTTCTTGCCTAACTGTCATGAAAATGTCCTTTGTTAACCGTAACTATTCTCTACTTTCAAGTCTCTGCTAGGGCCGCATTCCTGTAACCCTGAATCAAGCCTCCCTAAGCCTTCTCATAGCGCCTCAATGCCTGAGGGCTACAATGTGCTTTCAAAATGCAAATAAATAAATAATTAGCGTTATCGCACCGGATCACTGGTTTGGCAGAACAGTAAATCCCCATTCCCCATTGGGCCCATTTGGGAATTCTCCATTCCCCATTGGGCCAAATGAGTAGTTTTCAGCACTACCACTGCAGGCGGTATTAGCGCAGAGGTAGTAGTGCCGAAAATTGGCAAAATGTTACTTATTTGGCAGCCAGGACATGATTTGTTAAGGACTGCCACATGTTTTGGGACTGAACTACACGTTCCTTCCCGGGAATTTTGGGAAATGCAGTTTAGTTATTTCTTGTGTTTATATTTATTTATATATTTGATATTTATAAACAGGCCTACACACAATGTCTTTCGAGGCGCGCCAAGGGGGGGGGGTACAGGTATAACAAATACAAAACGGTCCTACTAGGTCTTGTGACATTCAGATGGTGCAAGTGCAGTAAACAGACGTGAAGGGGAGAGCGGAGGAGGCAGTGCCGGAGGGTTATAGGGAGTGCCAGTGGAGACCAGGTGGACAGAACTGGGGAGAAGAGAGTGCTGGACAGAACGTCCAAGTGTTAAGTGCATGGAATGGGGCTGGAGGGGCTCAAGGAATGAGGCCCAGCCAGGCTAGAGCAGGAGGGGTAGCCCCGAAGGGCAAGTGCAGGTGGGCGCAGAGGAGACCAAGTGCAGGATAGACTGGTCGGGTTGGGCCAGGTGTGCAGTAAACTCTGAAGGAACAAGGCAGCCAGTCACTAGGCAGAGGGGAAGCATTAGCAGGGGAGGGGGAGAGGGAAGGAGGAAGAGAAAAGGAGGGTCTGGGAGAAGATTCCAAAACTTAAGGAGAACCGACTAAACTCTGAGAGGAGTAGGGAGGTAATTCCAGAGGGAGGCACATGCAGAGGAGAGAGATCTAAACCCCACTCCCGGCTTGGAGAAGTGCCTGAACTGCAGAGAGTTGGAGCTAGAAGACTGAAAGGGTATGTCAGGGAGGTATTCAGGGAGAGGTGGTTGGGTGTAGCAGGGTTCCAGGCCCCAGAAAGCCTTGTGGATGATGCAGAGGGTTTTGGACTTGATCCTCACAGCACCCAGGAGCCAGTGGAGAGGTTTTAGGGCTGGAGAGATGCAGTCCCTGGGTTTGAGCCCAAGGATAAGTTTTGCAGTCCTATTCTTGATAAGTTGAAGGGGGCAGAGAGAGGAGTTAGGCAGCTTGAGGAAGAGGCTGTTGTAGTAGTCAAGCCTGGAAAGGACCAGAGCTCTGTAGACATTGAGTTTCTGGTGGAAGGTGAGGAAAGGACGAATGCCTCTGAGGAGGTGCAGCAGAAAGTGGGCCTTCTTGGCGAGGTCCGTGATGTGAGGAGAGAGAGAGAGAGTCGTCGAAGATGACACCAAACTATTTTCCTCACGGGAGGGTGATGGGAGCGGATTTAATAGTTTCTTTGAAGATGCTCTGCTCTGACATCGAACTAAGAGAAGAACAATAGGAGCCTCTGGTCTTGAAGAAGAATTGAGATTTACCCAGGTGTGAGGAAATGGGGATTGGGGGCTGGCCATGATGTTGCAGGAGCACGGAGGCTCCATTTGCGGGCTGCAAAGGCTAGAACATACATTTCTCATGAACATCATGTATCTATTTACCATAAAGCCGCATCCTGGCCCGTGCTGCTCGTTGGTGATTTTGGCGTCTGCAGGCACAGGCCAGAGGCAAGTGGGGCGAGGTACTCAGAGGAGGTCAGATAAGTGGAGTCGCTGCAAGGAAAGAGGGACAGGAGGCGGCACCGGCAAACTTCCATCGCGGCGTGAGAGGCGATTGCTGTTCGGACCACGGGTTCTCCCGCTTCAAAGCATGTGCTACAGAGCCTGGGGAGGAGGCAGTCGCCCTCCAGGCCTCAGGTAAGTGCTCCCTTTGTTGTGTTCCTGAGGACTGATGAACAGGGGGGCACGGGAGGTGTTGGAGTGATGGGTGCATAAGACGCTGCTGATAAGGCACGTTTCTCCTGGCATACAAAACGTTCCTAAAACTATCCAGATAAAGGCATATGAACGCTCTTTGAGGAGCTGTGCTAGAGAACATGGGTTATGAGGAATGCAATGTTTGTTGCAGCTTGCTAATGCATGCATATGTGGAACAATTACGCAGAATGGGGTATTGAACATTGGAATAACTGTCCTGCCAAGCACAATTACGCTGTCATGTGTTCATGTGCTCTGCAAGCACCTGTGTGCTAAAAGGTTACGCTCATGTGTCTTGTACCTGTGTTTGTGTATTTGCTTGCCCAGGTGTGCCCTGGTGCTATGTGCTTTCGTTAGTTGCTTACAAGTTCAGAAATTATTTACTGCATGTTTGCATTTCCATGAGAGCAACTAAGAAGGAGTGTGCTCTGTGATGTAGGAAAGTGTGTCTAGGAGCTAGAAGGTCAGGGAAGCAGGAGGCAATTTGTTTTTTTCATGATTAATGTTGTATGTGCCTTTCCTTACTCCCCACTACCTGTCAATTACGCAAGACCCCCAACCTCAATCCGGTTATCGTAACACCCCCTTCCCTATCAAGAACGTCTCCCTAACCCTCTTCCCCCCATTGGCTGCCTCGATGTGACCTGTTAACTCGAATGAAGAGCCTCTGCCAACCATGGCTTCCGTGGTCAGGAAGGAGGTGTGAGATACTCCAGGGGCATGAGACCAAGGTCTCCATAGGAAACCAATGGCAAATGTAATTCTAAGAGCGCCCTTGATGCTGGAACTGGAAAGTGTTTGTAAAGATCAGTTAATGTGAGGTTTCCAGGGATGCCATGGAAACAAAATTAAATATACTTCCTCGCTGCATGAAATGAGTCATGCGTGTGGGAGACTGTGTTAGGTCTACCATGGAGAAACATGAAGGCAGATTGTTACTTCATATTCATAACAATAAAGAGGGGAACTGATCCAGGGATAATAAATGAAGGCCACCCCTTGTATCACTGGCTGCACAACATTAATAGCCCTGAAGGCACACAGGCTATATCCCTGGCTGCACAAAATGAATGTCTCTGAATGCACACGGGCTATATCCCTAGCAGCACGCCATTAATAGCCCTGAATGCACACGGGCTATATCCCTAGCAGCACGCCATTAATAGCCCTGAATGCACACGGGCTATATCCCTGGTTGCACACAATTAATGTCTCTGAATGCACACGGGCTATATCCCTAGCAGCACGCCATTAATAGCCCTGAATGCACACGGGCTATATCCCTAGCAGCACGCCATTAATAGCCCTGAATGCACACGGGCTATATCCCTAGCAGCACGCCATTAATAGCCCTGAATGCACACGGGCTATATCCCTGGCTGCACACAATTAATGTCTCTGAATGCACACGGGCTATATCCCTAGCAGCACGCCATTAATAGCCCTGAATGCACACGGGCTATATCCCTGGCTGCACACAATTAATGTCTCTGAATGCACACGGGCTATATCCCTAGCAGCACGCCATTAATAGCCCTGAATGCACACGGGCTATATCCCTGGCAGCACGCCATTAATAACACTGAATGCATATGGGCTAAATCTGTGTCAGAACTCTATTAATAGCCCTGAATTCGCACTGTCTATATTCTTGTCTGCACACCATTAATAGCCCTGCATGCACACTGCCCATATCTCTGCACAACATTAATAGCCCTGCATGCACACTGGCCATATCTCTGCACAACATTAATAGCCCTGCATGCACACTGGCCATATCTCTGTCTGCACACCATTAATAGTCCAAAATGCACACTGGCCATATCTCTGTCTGTACACCATATATAGCCATGCATGCACATTGGACATATCTCTGCTTGCACACCATTAATAGCCCTGAATGCACACTGCCCATATCTCTGTCTGCACACCATATATAGCCCTGCATGCACACTGGCCATATCTCTGTCTGCACACCATATATAGCCCTGCATGCGCACTGGACATATCTCTGCCTGCACAAAATTAATAGCCCTGAATGCACACTGCCCATATCTCTATCTGCACACCATTAATAGCCCTGCATGCACACTGGCCATATCTCTGTCTGCACACCATTAATACCCCTGAATGCACAGTGGCCATATCTCTATCTGCACACCAATAATAGCCCTGCATGCACACTGGCCATATCTCTGTCTGCACACCATTAATAGCCCTGAATGCACAGTGGCAATATCTCTATCTGCACACCATTAATAGCCCTGCATGCACACTGGCCATATCTCTGTCTGCACACCATATATAGCCCTGCATGCACACTGCCCATATCTCTATCTGCACACCATCAATAGCCCTGCATGCACACTGGCCATATCTCTGTCTGCACACCATTAATAGCCCTGAATGTACACTGGCCACATCTCTGTCTGAACACCATTAATAGCCCTGCATGCACACTGGACATATCTCTGTCTGCACACCATATATAGCCCTGCATGCACACTGCCCATATCTCTATCTGCACACCATTAATAGCCCTGCATGCACACTGGCCATATCTCTGTCTGCACACCATATATAGTCCTGCATGCACACTGCCCATATCTCTGTCTGCACACCATTAATGCCCTGCATGCACACTGGCCATATCTCTGTCTGCACACCATTAATAGCCCTGAATGCACACTGGACATATCTCTGTCTGCACACCATTAATAGCCCTGCATGCACACTGGACATATCTCTGTCTGCACACCATATATATCCCTGCATGCACACTGCCCATATCTCTATCTGCACACCATTAATAGCCCTGCATGCACACTGGCCATATCTCTGCCTGTACACCATTAATAGCCCTGAATGCACACTGGCCATATCTCTGTCTGCACACCATTAATAGCCCTGAATGCACACTGGACATATCTCTGTCTGCACACCATATATAGCCCTGCATGCGCACTGGACATATCTCGGCCTGCACACCATTAATAGCCCTGAATGCACACTCGCCATATCTCCATCTGCACAACATATATAGCCCTGCATGCACACTGGCATATCTCTGCCTGCACACCATTAATAGCCCTGAATGCACACTGGCCACATCCCTGTCTGCACACCATTAATAGCCCTGAATCCACACTGGATGTATCCCTGTCTGCACACATTGATAGTCCTGCATGCGCACTGGAGATATCTCTGCCTGCACACCATTAATAGCCCTGAATGCACACTGGCCGTATCTCCGTCTGCACAACATATATAGCCCTGCATGCACACTGGCATATCTCTTCCTGCACACCATTAATAGCCCTGAATGCACACTGGCCACATCCCTGTCTGCACACCATTAATAGCCCTGAATCCACACTGGATATACCAATGTCTGCACACATTAATAGTCCTGAATGCACACGTGATATATCCGTGGCCGCACACCATTAATAGCCCTCAATGCACATGGCTATATCCCTGTCTGCACACCATAAATAGCCCTGAATGCACACAGGTATATCTCTGCTTTAACACCATTAATAGCCTTTGATGAACACTGGCTAAATCCTTGGCTTCACACAATTAATAGTCCTGAATGTGCATGGCTATATCCCTGCTTTCACACCATTAATCGCCCTGAATGCAGACAGGCAATATCCCTGGCTGACCACCATTAATCGCCCTGAATGCAGACAGGCAATATCCCTGGCTGCACACCATTAATCTCCCTGAATTCGTACAGGCTATATCCCTGGCTGCACACCGTCTATGGACCTAGTTGTGTTTCATACCTTATTTATTTATTTATTTATTCACATTTGTAAAGTGCACAAAGCAGCTCAGAGGCATCGTGGCGCTGTTACATTGTATCAGCTTTGTTACAATTGCTCATAGATGTACATCTGAGTGTGAGGGAGTTCCATTTCGTGGCCGCAATAAAAGGGAAGCTTGCACCCCCTCCTCTGGCCCATTTGACTATGCGTACAGGTAGAAGATTGGAGTAGGGTGTTTGTGTGGGTCTGGTAGTTGGAGGTATGAAAACTCGCTGAGAATGGTTGGGCAGGGCTGTGAGATGGATGCATTTGTAGGTGAGGGACAGGGTTTTGAAGAGAACACACTCGCAGACGGGCAGCCAGTGTGATGGATCAGCAAGGAATATCGAGGCTTAGTACCACCAAAAATTAAATCCACCAGTCACAAATTCAAAGTTATATAAGTATAACTTTTATTCTCTACAGATACAAATATGAAAGCAGATAGCTATCTGGCTCTCAAGCGCCTCACAGTGTGTACCAGCAGACACTGTGAGGGGAGAGAGTCCTGAACATTACAAAGCATGCCTTATTTATAACCAGTCCTGGTCATTGCCCAGCCCATATCCAAATTAATAAGTTACAAAATAGGGTCCATGCCCAGTTCACATAGCAAATAATTACTATATTGGTTTACACTTTTGCCATGTGGTCTTTCCCTCAAGGATACAATGCTGGCAAACTTTGTTGCAGTCAGCTGTGTGGATATTTCCTTGTTCACTGAGCTTTAGGGTAAGTCCTGTTCCAAGAGATGTGCACAAAGGTATCCTCCCAAAGCACACTGCTTTCGTTAATTTGCATTATGTGCCATTGTTTGAAGGAGGATGAGGCTGTGGACATAGATAACCCTTTGAATGGCAGTTCATCTTTATTACAAGGTCTCTGTGCACAGAACAAACATTCTGCTCTTGGCAGCCCCTAATGTTGACAAAGGCTCAAAGGTTACTCTGCTCAGTGGCAGCTGAAAACACAGTTAATAATTTCAGGACGGAAAGCAGGAGTTAGAATCAAAATGGCAGATGTTTCTAAAATGGCGGCTTTAGTCAATTCTATACAGGGCATTTTAGACGTGGTTTTCTGTACAATGCGAATGTGCTTAGGCCAATGTTCATAATCAGATGGTATTATGCAAATATGTTTTAACAAGTGGGCTTGTCGTCCGGCTGCGTAGATGTGTTCCCTTTTAAGCATGCCTATGACAGCACGGAAGGTGCTGTTTTGGATGGTTTGGAGTCTGTCTAGGTTTTTAGTCGTGGTGCCAGTGAAGAGGACGTTGCAAGAGTCCAGTCCCGAGCCAATTTGGACTCTAGCGATGGACAGTTTACATTGGACCTGAGTGGCCTGGCAGAGTTCAGCAGTTTTGTGTGGTGGTAGGCTGCAGAAGAGGCGATTTGTTAGGCTAGCATCTAAAGAAACTCCAAGTGTTTTGACTGCATGGGAAACTGGTTTGGTGGTATTTTCGATGTTGAAGGACAAGTATTGGGTGTCAAGTCTTATCCCCGAGTCAGTGGCACTTAGCAGGAGAATTTCTGTCGTTTACCCATTTAGGCAAAGCCAGTTTTCAGCCATCCTGGAGTAGGTGGTGGAGCAGGTGCAATTAAGGGTCTTGGCGTCAGCCTCATTGTCACTGGACAGAGGAAGGAGGACTTGAGTATCGTCAGCATAGTTGGTGTATGTGATGACCAGCGAGTCAAATGTGGTGGAGAGAGGTATGGTGAAGAGGTAATGTAGCTTGGAGGATAGGCAGTAGCCTTGTGGGACTCTGCATTTGATGGTGGCTGGTTTTCACAGATGCTTGGTCTGAGAAGACGCGCATGGCTCTGCCTTTAAGAAAGGAGGAGATCCAAGTGATGGCATTGGGGGAGAAGTGGGCTGAGGAGGAGAGGTGTTGACAGTGTATCTTGTGGTCCACCAAGTCTAATGTTGTCAATTTGTTTTTTGAGGTCTAGCAGTGCAGTTTTGGTTCTGTGACCAGGGCGGAAGCCAGATTGTCGGTATCCAAGGATGTTGTTGGATTCTAGGAAGTGCTGGACTTGTAGCTAGGCTGCCTGTCTAGGATTTTTAGTAGGAAGAACATTGTGGTGATGGGTCTGTAGTTATTCGGGTTAGTCGGTCGAGTGAAGGTTCTTTTAGGAGGGGGCATACCCTTGCTTCCATTAGGCTAGATGGGACACACCCTGAGGCAAAGAAGGCACTGATCAATGCCATGAGGAAGGGTGCGAGAATGTCTGTGCACTCTTTGATGAGTGTGTCAGGGCATATATCTTCTTTGCACATGGATGGTTTGATGTTCTTCATGATTGTGAGGAATTCAGTTTCATCGACATCTCTGAATGAGAAGTGTGTTGAGGTGGTGGCCACCTGGATGGAGGCGGGTGAGTGCACAGGAGAGGGAGGGGAGGGTGGAGTTGGTTGGCTAATATTCTGTTGTGGAGGGTGTCAAGTTTGAGTAACATGGCTGATTGTATGTCAGAGCACCAAGCTTCATCTTTGGATAAGGCTTGGAGGGAGGGTGCGTCAGGGGTTTCAAATTCCCTGAAGATAGCGAAGATTTCTTTGGACTCAGACTTGGTATTAGCGATTCTTCTGTTGAAAGAGTTAGCCTTGGCATGAATTATTGCTTTTTTGTAATCTTTAGAAAGTTTGTTGAACTCAAATTTGGATAAGTCCTGTTGGTTGGTTTGCCACTTAGATAGGGCAGCATGCTTTTTAGCGCTCAAGTCAAGGAGTTCCGTGTAAAAGCATGAGCTGGAGTGTTTGGTTGGTTTGGCTTTGCGGGCAGTTAGAGGGGCGATGGCTTCTATTGCTCCAGTAAGAATAGTTTTATGGGAGTGGGCGAGAATAACAGGGTTTTTGGAAAACAGGGCCTTCAAGGCTGGGACTCTACGGTAGGGAGCGTCTCTCTCTTTAGTGAGGAGACACTAGCTTCTAGTGAAAGAGGAGGGAGAGGCATGACGGATGATTTCTGGTATTTGGGGGGGAGAGAGAGGGTGAACTGGATAAGGAGGTAGTCAGTCCATGGGGGGGTCGAGATACCGGTGACTGCTGGTGGGCAGTTGTGGTGTGCTAGCCAGTCAAATGAATGACCTTTAATGTGTATGGGAGCGGTAACTGAATGTTTGAAGCCTAATGTTTCCAAGGCCTTAGTAAGGGATTTCGCTGGGACATCATTAGGGTCGTGAAGTCCTCGGTTGAGGTCACCTGCTAGGGTAACCTTAGAGGCGGTCTTTAGGTTTTCAGAGAGGAGACGTGTAAGAGTCGAGTGTAAATCAGTAAGTGGACCCAGGGGGCAGAAGATGATGTGTAGTGTGACAGTGCAGTTATGTGAGGTGTTGAGCTTAAGAGGTAGGAGGTTGCAGTTACTGGTAACTGTTTTTTCAATCTTTCTGATAGTGCTGATAGTGATAGAGTCTTTGGCTATGAGGGCTACTCATCCTCCTTTAGTGTGAAGGTGGTCTTGTTGGAATATAGTGTAGCCAGTGGGGAGTGCAAGCGCTTGAGCTGGGCCCGATGCTTCATGGAGCTAGGCTTCTGTAATGGCTAAGATGTTGAGGTTGTGGGTGATAATAAGGTCATTTAGGTCTGGGGCATGCACAGGCAGTGAGGACACAGCTAAGGGTGGTGTGTGGGGGGAGGGGGAGTTATCAGCGTGGCAGACAGCATCATCTGGGATGTTACATGTTGGCATGGTGATCAGGGTAGTCATAGTGGTCGCATTGGGGCATACACTAGCAGTGGCATCATTACATGTAAGCCTAGCAGTCCAAGTAGCGGCATCTGGACATGCAGTGGCAATGTAGAGGAGGAGCCAAATACCCCTACTAAAAACTCTGCCCATGTTGCCTATATGTTGGGAACTGGAAATTGCAACATGTGCAGTACCAGTTAGGGTGCCTATACCGAAAATAATTCTTGAGACAAGGTATCCATTGTGAAAACCCTATATGCATTTGCGAAGAAGTAACAGTCTTCTGGAGAGAGTCCCGGAAGATGTATGAAAATAAACGTGAAATGAGACTGGTGACGTCATATGAATCAGAATGGACGTACCCAGAAAAGAAACACATGAAAGAGGAACCTAAGTGTTCTATAAGATCTGAAGAGGAGGTGTCAAAGTTAAACAACATTTCGGGATCGAAATGGAGATGCTATGCTCGTGCAAAGAAACACTGAAGAAAATGCAAAGTCATTTTACACTTGTACAGATTCTGTAATGCAAGTAGACAAAGTAATCCTGAGGCTGGTTACGTAGTGAATAGATTGTGGCGATGCACCAATGTACATAGGAACATATAACATCTGGATGTTTTACAATGCACTTTAGCAAACTTGAACCCCGTGAATGGAAGGCCCTTGAGTGTGGTGCAGTTGGAAAATAGCTGATGGAGAAGGAGAATTCAAAAAACGATGGTTGGCCCAGCACCAAGAGTCGAGGCCACCGTGAGCCTGGTTGTCTTTCAAGAAGCTACATGAACGTGAGAATGAAACAAACTTCTGTTTGAGGTGGAATGAATCAAAATTGAAGGTGTCAAGAGTTCTTCATTTAATATTATTATATGCAACAAAGAGCACAAAAACGTGGTCTCCAGTCACATGGTCAGATGGAAATAGACTGTGGGTCGAGCTACACCAAAACCAGAAGATAAGACCATGCCACACTCCCTCTTATTCTCAGGCACAGAGAGTGTCTGCAAGGCCAAGTTCAAAGCCTAATCGAATGGCAGACTGCAAGAGTGATGATAGATGTTGAGCTAATTGGGTGGGGAGGAATGACCAGGCCTACAATCCCAGCACCTGCGGTACCAACCTGCCTGCTGCTAGCATGTGGAATATTCCAGAAGGGTACAAGCATGCCAACCAATTATAGAGGGCCACGGACCAAAGAGCCCATAGCTTGTGAAACAAATAGATCGTAGTGCATTTTGTGACGATGAAGATGACTTGCACTAGAGGAGGGATTAGTTGTCCACCTGATCTTAGAAACCCAATCACAACACCCATGAGTATGGTACGTATACTTAGATGCTCCCTTTAAGCTTAAGCCTATCACATCCCCAAGTAGGTTTTTGTAATTTGCCACGTAGTATGATGTCAGTAGTGACACATTTTTACTATATAAGAATGTTTTTTCATGTACCACGTTGAGAGATCGTACTGTGCGACGTCTGTTGATGTCCATTGTAACTCCCTGTTTTCGATAATTGCTAATAAAATAGTCCTAACTGTTGCCAACTTGCTGAGTCGGTTTGATTATTGATGTATGAGTACGTTATGCATCCCCATCCATCTCGAAGTATTGCTACCTCATCTTAAAGGGCCCCAGGTCCCGGGGTTCAGCAACAGCATCATTACATGTGAATGTGTTGATAGGGGTAGGCATAGTATTAGCATTGGGATATGCAGTAGCAACAACAACATTATTACATGTGTGCAGAGTAGTTGGAATAGGCATAGTGGTGGCATTAGGACATGCAATATCAACAATAACATTAAATGCAGGCATGGTGGTTAGAGTAGGCATAGCGGTGGCATTAGGACGTGCAATATCAACATCATTACATGCAGGCATGGCGGTGAGAGTAGCCATAGTGGTGGCATTAGAACGTGCAATATCAACATCATTACATGCAGGCATGGTGCTGAGAGTAGGCATAGTTGTGGCATTAGGACGTGCAATATCAACAACATCATTACATGCAGGCATGGCGGTGAGAGTAGGCATAGTGGTGGCATTCGGACGTGCAATATCAACATCATTACATGTAGGCATGGTGGTGAGAGTAGGCATAGTGGTGGCATTAGGACATGCAATATCAACATCATTACATGCAAGCATGGCGGTAAGAGTAGGCATAGTGGTGGCATTAGGACGTGCAATATCAACAACATCATTACATGCAGGCATGACAGTGAGAGTAGGCATAGTGGTGGCATTAGGACATGCAATATCAACAATAACATTAAATGCAGGCATGGTGGTGAGAGTAGGCATAGCGGTGGCATTAGGAAGTGCAATATCAACATCATTACATGCAGGCATGGCGGTGAGAGTAGCCATAGTGGTGGCATTATGACGTGCAATATCAACATCATTACATGCAGGCATGGTGCTGAGAGTAGGCATAGTTGTGGCATTAGGACGTGCAATATCAACAACATCATTACATGCAGGCATGGCAGTGAGAGTAGGCATAGTGGTGGCATTAGGACGTGCAATAGCAACAACATCATTACATGCAGGCATGGCGGTGAGAGTAGGCACAGTGGTGGCATTCGGACGTGCAATATCAACATCATTACATGCAGGCATGGTGGTGAGAGTAAGCATAGTGGTGGCATTAGGACGTGCAATATCAACATCATTACATGCAAGCATGGCGGTAAGAGTAGGCATAGTGGTGGCATTAGGACGTGCAATATCAACAACATCATTACATGCAGGCATGACAGTGAGAGTAGGCATAGTGGTGGCATTAGGACGTGCAATACCAACAACACCATTACATGCAGGCATGGCGGTGAGAGTAGGCATAGTGGCGAATACCAACAACATCATTACATGCAGGCATGGCGGTGAGAGTAGGCATAGTGGTGGCATTAGGACGTGCAATAATAACAACATCATTACATGCAGGCATGACAGTGAGAGTAGGCATAGTGGTGGCATTAGGACATGCAATATCAACAACATCATTACATGCAGGCATGGTGGTGAGAGTAGGCATAGTGGTGGCATTAGGACGTGCAATATCAACAACATCATTGCATGCAGGCATGGCGGTGAGAGTAGGCATAATGGTGGCATTATGACATGCAATATCAACAAGATCATTACATGCAGGCATGGCAGTGAGAGTAGGCATAGTGGTGGCATTAGGACGTGCAATATCAACAAGATCATTACATGCAGGCATGGCGGTGAGAGTAGGCATAGTGGTGGCATTAGGACGTGCAATACCAACAACATCATTACATGCAGGCATGGCGGTGAGAGTAGGCATAGTGGTGGCATTAGGACGTGCAATATCAAGAACATCATTACATGCAGGCATGGTGGTGAGAGTAGGCATAGTGGTGGCATTAGGACGTGCAATATCAACAACATCATTACATGCAGGCATGGCGGTGAGAGTAGGCATAGTGGTGGCATTAGTACATGCAATACCAACAACATCATTACATGCAGGCATGGCGGTGAGAGTAGCCATAGTGGTGGCATTAGGACGTACAATATCAACATCATTACATGCAGGGACGGCGGTAAGAGTAGGCATAATGGTGGCATTAGGACGTGCAATATCAACAACATCATTACATGCAGGCATGGCGTTGAGAGTCAGCATTTTGGTGGCATTAGGACGTGCAATATCAACAACATCATTACATGCAGGCATGACAGTGAGAGTAGGCATAGTGGTGGCATTAGGACGTGCAATACCAACAACACCATTACATGCAGGCATGGCGGTGAGAGTAGGCATAGTGGCGAATACCAACAACATCATTACATGCAGGCATGGCGGTGAGAGTAGGCATAGTGGTGGCATTAGGACATGCAATATCAACAACATCATTACATGCAGGCATGACAGTGAGAGTAGGCATAGTGGTGGCATTAGGACATGCAATATCAACAACATCATTACATGCAGGCATGGTGGTGAGAGTAGGCATAGTGGTGGCATTAGGACGTGCAATATCAACAACATCATTGCATGCAGGCATGGCGGTGAGAGTAGGCATAATGGTGGCATTATGACATGCAATATCAACAAGATCATTACATGCAGGCATGGCAGTGAGAGTAGGCATAGTGGTGGCATTAGGACGTGCAATACCAACAACATCATTACATGCAGGCATGGCGGTGAGAGTAGGCATAGTGGTGGCATTAGGACGTGCAATATCAAGAACATCATTACATGCAGGCATGGTGGTGAGAGTAGGCATAGTGGTGGCATTAGGACGTGCAATATCAACAACATCATTACATGCAGGCATGGCGGTGAGAGTAGGCATAGTGGTGGCATTAGTACATGCAATACCAACAACATCATTACATGCAGGCATGGCGGTGAGAGTAGCCATAGTGGTGGCATTAGGACGTACAATATCAACATCATTACATGCAGGCACGGCGGTAAGAGTAGGCATAATGGTGGCATTATGACGTGCAATATCAAGAACATCATTACATGCAGGCATGGCGGTGAGAGTAGGCATAGTGGTGGCATTAGGACGTGCAATATCAACAACATCATTACATGCAGGCATGGCGTTGAGAGTCGGCATAGTGGTGGCATTAGGACTTGCAATATCAACAACATCATTACATGCAGGCATAGTGGTAGGAGTAGGCATAGTGGTGGCATTAGGACGTGCAATAGCAACAACATCATTACATGCAGGCATGGTGGTAAAAGTAGGCATAATGTTGGCATTATGACGTGCAATATCAAGAACATCATTACATGCAGGCATGGCGGTGAGAGTAGGCCTAGTGGTGGCATTATGACGTGCAATATCAACAACATCATTACATGCAGGCATGGCGGTGAGGGTAGGGGTAGTGGTGGCATTAGGACGTGTAATATCAACAACATCATTACATGCAGTCATGGCAGTGAAAGTAGGCATAGCGGTGGCATTAGGACGTGCAATAGCAACAACATGATTACAAGCAAGCATGGCGGTAAGAGTAGGCATAGTGGTGGCATTATGAAATGCAGTATCAACAACATCATTACATGCAGGCATGGCGTTGAGAGTCGGCATAGCAGTGGCATTAGGACGTGCAATAGCAACAACAACATTACATGCAGGCATCACGGTGAGAGTAGGCATAGTGGTGGCATTATGAAATGCAGTATAAACTAGATCATTACATACAGGCATGGCGGTGAGAGTAGGCATAGTGGTGGCATTAGGACGTTCAATATCAACAACATCATTACATTAAGGCATGGTGGTGAGAGTAGGTATAGTGGTGGCATTAGGACATGCAATATCAACTAGATCATTACATACAGGCATGGTGGTGAGAGTAGGCATAGTGGTGGCATTAGGACGTTCAATATCAACAACATCATTACATTAAGGCATGGTGGTAAGAGTAGGCATAGTTGTGGCATTAGGACGTGCAATATCAAGAACATCATTACATGCAGGCATGGTGGTGAGAGTAGGCAAAGTGGTGGCATTAGGACGTGCAATATCAAGAACATCATTACATGCAGGCATGGTGGTGAGAGTAGGCATAGTGGTGGCATTAGGACGTGCAATATCAAGAACATCATTACATGCAGGCATGGCGGTGAGAGTAGGCATAGTGGTGGCATTAGGACGTGCAATATCAAGAACATCATTACATGCAGGCATGGTGGTGAGAGTAGGCATAGTGGTGGCATTAGGACGTGCAATATCAAGAACATCATTACATGCAGGCATGGCGGTGAGAGTAGGCATAGTGGTGGCATTAGGACGTGCAATATCAACAACATCATTACATGCAGCCATGGCAGTGAAAGTAGGCATAGTGGTGGCATTAGGACGTGCAATATCAACAACATCATTACATGCAGGCATGGCGTTGAGAGTCGGCATAGTGGTGGCATTAGGACATGCAATATCAACAACATCATTACATGCAGGCATGGTGGTAAGAGTAGGCATAATTGTGGCATTATGACGTGCACTATCAAGAACATCATTACATGCAGGCATGGCGGTGAGAGTAGGCATAGTGGTGGCCTTATGACGTGCAATATCAACAACATCATTACATGCAGGCATGGCGGTGAGGGTAGGGATAGTGGTGGCATTAGGACGTGTAATATCAACAACATCATTACATGCAGTCATGGCAGTGAAAGTAGGCATAGCGGTGGCATTAGGACGTGCAATAGCAACAACATGATTACATGCAAGCATGGCGGTAAGAGTAGGCATAGTGGTGGCATTATGAAATGCAGTATCAACAACATCATTACATGCAGGCATGGCATTGAGAGTCGGCATAGCAGTGGCATTAGGACGTGCAATAGCAACAACAACATTACATGCAGGCATCACGGTGAGAGTAGGCATAGTGGTGGCATTATGAAATGCAGTATCAACAACATCATTACATTAAGGCATGGTGGTGAGAGTAGGCATAGTGGTGGCATTAGGACATGCAATATCAACTAGATCATTACATACAGGCATGGCGGTGAGAGTAGGCATAGTGGTGGCATTAGGACGTGCAATATCAACAAGATCATTACATGCAGGCATGGCGGTGAGAGTAGGCATAGTGGTGGCATTAGGACGTGCAATACCAACAACATCATTACATGAAGGCATGGCGGTGAGAGTAGGCATAGTGGTGGCATTAGGACGTGCAATATCAAGAACATCATTACATGCAGGCATGGTGGTGAGAGTAGGCATAGTGGTGGCATTAGGACGTGCAATATCAACAACATCATTACATGCAGGCATGGCGGTGAGAGTAGGCATAGTGGTGGCATTAGTACATGCAATACCAACAACATCATTACATGCAGGCATGGCGGTGAGAGTAGCCATAGTGGTGGCATTAGGACGTACAATATCAACATCATTACATGCAGGCACGGCGGTAAGAGTAGGCATAATGGTGGCATTATGACGTGCAATATCAAGAACATCATTACATGCAGGCATGGCGGTGAGAGTAGGCATAGTGGTGGCATTAGGACGTGCAATATCAACAACATCATTACATGCAGGCATGGCGTTGAGAGTCAGCATTTTGGTGGCATTAGGACGTGCAATATCAACAACATCATTACATGCAGGCATGACAGTGAGAGTAGGCATAGTGGTGGCATTAGGACGTGCAATACCAACAACACCATTACATGCAGGCATGGCGGTGAGAGAAGGCATAGTGGCGAATACCAACAACATCATTACATGCAGGCATGGCGGTGAGAGTAGGCATAGTGGTGGCATTAGGACGTGCAATATCAACAACATCATTACATGCAGGCATGACAGTGAGAGTAGGCATAGTGGTGGCATTAGGACATGCAATATCAACAACATCATTACATGCAGGCATGGTGGTGAGAGTAGGCATAGTGGTGGCATTAGGACGTGCAATATCAACAACATCATTGCATGCAGGCATGGCGGTGAGAGTAGGCATAATGGTGGCATTATGACATGCAATATCAACAAGATCATTACATGCAGGCATGGCAGTGAGAGTAGGCATAGTGGTGGCATTAGGACGTGCAATACCAACAACATCATTACATGCAGGCATGGCGGTGAGAGTAGGCATAGTGGTGGCATTAGGACGTGCAATATCAAGAACATCATTACATGCAGGCATGGTGGTGAGAGTAGGCATAGTGGTGGCATTAGGACGTGCAATATCAACAACATCATTACATGCAGGCATGGCGGTGAGAGTAGGCATAGTGGTGGCATTAGTACATGCAATACCAACAACATCATTACATGCAGGCATGGCGGTGAGAGTAGCCATAGTGGTGGCATTAGGACGTACAATATCAACATCATTACATGCAGGCACGGCGGTAAGAGTAGGCATAATGGTGGCATTATGACGTGCAATATCAAGAACATCATTACATGCAGGCATGGCGGTGAGAGTAGGCATAGTGGTGGCATTAGGACGTGCAATATCAACAACATCATTACATGCAGGCATGGCGTTGAGAGTCGGCATAGTGGTGGCATTATGACGTGCAATATCAACAACATCATTACATGCAGGCATAGTGGTAGGAGTAGGCATAGTGGTGGCATTAGGATGTGCAAAATCAACAACATCATTACATGCAGGCATGGTGGTAAGAGTAGGCATAATGGTGGCATTATGATGTACAATATCAAGAACATCATTACATGCAGGCATGGCGGTGAGAGTAGGCATAGTGGTGGCATTATGACGTGCAATATCAACAACATCATTACATGCAGGCATGGCGGTGAGGGTAGGGGTAGTGGTGGCATTAGGACGTGTAATATCAACAACATCATTACATGCAGTCATGGCAGTGAAAGTAGGCATAGCGGTGGCATTAGGACGTGCAATAGCAACAACATGATTACAAGCAAGCATGGCGGTAAGAGTAGGCATAGTGGTGGCATTATGAAATGCAGTATCAACAACATCATTACATGCAGGCATGGCGTTGAGAGTCGGCATAGCAGTGGCATTAGGACGTGCAATAGCAACAACAACATTACATGCAGGCATCACGGTGAGAGTAGGCATAGTGGTGGCATTATGAAATGCAGTATCAACTAGATCATTACATACAGGCATGGCGGTGAGAGTAGGCATAGTGGTGGCATTAGGACGTTCAATATCAACAACATCATTACATTAAGGCATGGTGGTGAGAGTAGGCATAGTGGTGGCATTAGGACATGCAATATCAACTAGATCATTACATACAGGCATGGCGGTGAGAGTAGGCATAGTGGTGGCATTAGGACGTTCAATATCAACAACATCATTACATTAAGGCATGGTGGTAAGAGTAGGCATAGTTGTGGCATTAGGACGTGCAATATCAAGAACATCATTACATGCAGGCATGGTGGTGAGAGTAGGCAAAGTGGTGGCATTAGGACGTGCAATATCAAGAACATCATTACATGCAGGCATGGTGGTGAGAGTAGGCATAGTGGTGGCATTAGGACGTGCAATATCAAGAACATCATTACATGCAGGCATGGCGGTGAGAGTAGGCATAGTGGTGGCATTAGGACGTGCAATATCAAGAACATCATTACATGCAGGCATGGTGGTGAGAGTAGGCATAGTGGTGGCATTAGGACGTGCAATATCAAGAACATCATTACATGCAGGCATGGCGGTGAGAGTAGGCATAGTGGTGGCATTAGGACGTGCAATATCAACAACATCATTACATGCAGCCATGGCAGTGAAAGTAGGCATAGTGGTGGCATTAGGACGTGCAATATCAACAACATCATTACATGCAGGCATGGCGTTGAGAGTTGGCATAGTGGTGGCATTAGGACATGCAATATCAACAACATCATTACATGCAGGCATGGTGGTAAGAGTAGGCATAATTGTGGCATTATGACGTGCACTATCAAGAACATCATTACATGCAGGCATGGCGGTGAGAGTAGGCATAGTGGTGGCATTATGACGTGCAATATCAACAACATCATTACATGCAGGCATGGCGGTGAGGGTAGGGATAGTGGTGGCATTAGGACGTGTAATATCAACAACATCATTACATGCAGTCATGGCAGTGAAAGTAGGCATAGCGGTGGCATTAGGACGTGCAATAGCAACAACATGATTACATGCAAGCATGGCGGTAAGAGTAGGCATAGTGGTGGCATTATGAAATGCAGTATCAACAACATCATTACATGCAGGCATGGCATTGAGAGTCGGCATAGCAGTGGCATTAGGACGTGCAATAGCAACAACAACATTACATGCAGGCATCACGGTGAGAGTAGGCATAGTGGTGGCATTATGAAATGCAGTATCAACAACATCATTACATTAAGGCATGGTGGTGAGAGTAGGCATAGTGGTGGCATTAGGACATGCAATATCAACTAGATCATTACATACAGGCATGGCGGTGAGAGTAGGCATAGTGGTGGCATTAGGACGTTCAATATCAACAACATCATTACAATAAGGCATGGTGGTAAGAGTAGGCATAGTTGTGGCATTATGATATGCAATATCAACAACATCATTACATGCAGGCATGGCGGTGAGAGTAGGCATAGTGGTGGCATTAGGACGTGCAATATCAAGAACATCATTACATGCAGGCATGGTGGTGAGAGTAGGCATAGTGGTGGCATTAGGACGTGCAATATCAAGAACATCATTACATGCAGGCATGGCGGTGAGAGTAGGCATAGTGGTGGCATTAGGACGTGCAATATCAACAACATCATTACATGCAGCTATGGCAATGAAAGTAGGCATAGCGGTGGCATTAGGACGTGCAATAGCAACAACATGAATACATGCAAGCATGGCGGTGAGAGTAGGCATAGCAGTGGCATTAGGACGTGCAATAGCAACAACAACATTACATGCAGGCATCACGGTGAGAGTAGGCATAGTGGTGGCATTATGACATGCTGTATCAACAATATCATTACATACAGGCATGGCGGTGAGAGTAGGCATAGTGGTGGCATTAGGACGTGCAATATCAACAACATCATTACATGCAGGCATGGCGGTGAGAGTAGGCATAGCAGTGGCATTAGGACGTGCAATATCAACATCATTACATGCAAGCATGGCGGAAAGAGTAGGCATAGTGGTGGCATTAGGACGTGCAATATCAACATCATTACATGCAAGCATGGCGGTGAGAGTAGGCATAGTGGTGAATACCAACAACATCATTAAATGCAGGCATGGCGGTGAAAGTAGGCATAGGGCCTCATTACGACCCTGGCGGTAATCGCCCGTCATTACCGCCATGGCGTAATGAGCGTTTACGCCGTGGGACGATGGCGTAAAGAGCGCCACATCACGACCCATCGCGCACGAGCATTACGCCATGGCGGTAATGCAATTAACGCCATGGCGGAAAAGGCCCCTACCGGCATCGCTAAGCGAGCAAGGTGCCCTTCCGCCAGCGTAAGTAGCGGCCACCGTAATTTACGGCCACCGTAATTAGCGGCGGCCGTAAAAGGCCAAACCGGAAATAGCGTCATCGCGCCGGAACGGGAAGCAGCCCGTCGGCCATCTTTAAAAACACAATCCATCGCCATCCTACCAAACAACACCAGACCCAACCCTGACACCTGTCCCAACCAAACACCCACCCATCCAAGTTCCCGAAAATGCCAAAATCCGTGAAAAAGGCATGTGACCGCCAGCGCCAGGAGCGATTCAGCCGGGAGGAACTCTGCATGCTAGCGGAGACCCTGCAGGACAACGCAGGTGTTGTTTTCTCCCCTGAAATGACCAGGACAGCAATCGGGAAGAAGAAGGCCATCTGGGCCCTGGTGGCTGAGCGCGTCAGCGCGGTGGGGACCGTACCCCGCACCCCACAGCAGTGCCGGAAGCGCTGGGATGACCTGCGCATACGGGTCAGAGCCGTCATCTCAGCAAACCGCAACCTTGCCCAGGGAACCGGTGGAGGGTCGGAATCCCCCCTGAAACTCCAACCGTGGGAGGAGATCTGTGCAACCACCATCGGCATGGAATCCATCGAAGGCGTTGGAGGGATGGAAAGGGGAGCCCCGACATCAGGCGATGAAGGTAGGTGCCTCATACAAGACATGCCATAGTCACAGCAGTCCAATCATGTGTAGCACAAGGTTGCCCTAGAGTGTAAATGCAACACAAATCAATACTGCCCATAGCCACATGCGAGCACCACCCTGCATACACTGCTGGCACCCGCATACCTGCATCCACATACCACACTAAAAGGAGACAACCTGCATGGCACTGCCTGAAATCTGCCTCATCCACTGGCCAAAATAATGTCAACCATTGTCATTCCAAAGTCCGTAGACCCATCAAAAACGCCCTCCCACCTTTGCTCCACCACAGGCACAGAATCACACCCAGAGGACCAGGACACCCCTGCGCCGAAGAGAGCGAAGTCCAACAACAACGTCCCTGCACCCTCAACCTCAGCTGCAGTGAGGCAGACCCCACGACAAGCAGGTCCCACTGCAGGCATACCGGAGGTCCCACCGGCAAGCACCCCTGTTGGCAGCAGGCCAGCAGCAGCTGCTCCACCTCCACCGACATTGCCTGCCACAGAAGGCAGGGGGTCAGCGGCCAGCAGCAACATCGGGGAGACAGCTGCAACAGCTGCATGTTCTGACTCGGACATGGAGCAGGAGGTCAGAAGCCCCACTGACCAACTACATTCCCCCTGTTTCTCAGACGCCAGCCCCCATGAGGGTGACACACAGGGGCACACTGAGGCAGAGGAGTGGCCTTCCACCCCATGCCCTGTCCACACTCCACAGGAGGGGAGCAGCCCCTCCATCACTCCACCTGCACTGGCCATGGGCCAGCACGGCCAGCAGTCCCTCGAGGACATCACTCAACGGCAGCATCAACTGTCCGCAATGCTGGATGAGCATGCCGCGGAATGTGTGGGGGCTAGGTTTAGCATTGAACAGGCCACGGAGACACTAAGTGCCGAAGTGGCGCAGAGCACTGCCACCCTGAGAGATGCCATGCAGGCCATGTCCAGGGACATCTGTGCCGAACTTGCGGGCTTGCGTCGTGCGGTCACTGACCTCACCCACACAGTACAGGAGCTGCATGCACAGGGGCAGCCAGGGACATCCTCCACTGCCAGTTCTGCGCAGAGCAGCCCCGTGCGACGTTCCGGACGCAACCTGTGCTCCACAGCCAGGGGTGCCCCGGGGGCCGGGAGAGGGGGCTTGTGACGGCCTGTGGACACTGTCACAGGCATCTGTTGACACCTACATGGGGTGTGTTGGGGTGTGCAGGGGGGAGGTGGGAGGTGGGAGGGGGTGTGTTGGGGTGTGCAGGGGGGAGGTGGGAGGTGGGAGGGGGTGTGTTGGGGTGTGCAGGGGGGAGGTGGGAGGTGGGAGGGGGTGTGTTGGGGTGTGCAGGGGGGAGGTGGGAGGGGGTGTGACACGACAGTTCATAGTTCCAATACACTTTTTTCTTTCAAAAAAAGAAATGTGTGGACATTTTCATTGCGTATGTGTGCTTTATTGGTGTACAGTCCACAGTGTGCATGTCCCAGAGACACACAGTGCCCCAAGTGCAGTCTCCATGCGATAAACACCAGCCGTGTGTGCTAGAAGCAGTGGTCGATGATACTTTGGCGCATGGCACGCCCCTCCTGTGCATCGCCTCCTCCATGTGGTGGCGCCCCATCTGCACCCTCCTCATCCTCATCATCAGGTGGTTGCAGTTCTGCGTCAGGGGGCAGGGGCACATTCCGTCTGACGCACATATTGTGCAGCATGACACATGCCATGACGATCTTTGCCACCTTCTCATGGCCATACAGGAGTGCCCCACCAGACCTGCTGAGGCTTCGGAACCGTGCCTTCAGGAGGCCGAATGTCTGCTCTATGACCACACGAGTACGTGTATGTGCACGGTTGAAGTCCTCCTCGTGCTGGTTCTGCGGGTTCCGGACTGGTGTGAGGAGCCACCTCTTCAGGGGATAGGCTGCATCACCTGTATGTAGGCGAGAATGTATGTGTCAGTCATGTTGTCTGATCAGGAACATGATGTTCCACCATGGCTGGCATGGAACTGTTACCTTGGCTCACTTCTACATGCACTAATTGATTCACACAATGCAACCAGTATATGCTCATTGCTGCCATGGCCTGTTTTGCATGCCATCACCCTATGTATGCAGAGGGGTTGTGTGCATTGTGAGTGCCCTTCCTCTGTCTCCGTTCTCTGTGTTACTCACAGCCAGGTGGAGTATGCATCATCCCCCCCCCCCTTTCTGCCAGGTGGAGTATGCATCATCCCCCCCCCTTTCTGCCAGGTGGAGTATGCATCATCCCCCCCCCTTTCTGCCAGGTGGAGTATGCACTGGTACGTCATTCCCATGCCCACTTCCATGACATTGCACTCACCGAGTAGCCAGGATCTTGGGCCTGCATGTCGCTCCATGTAGCGTGGTATTGTGGAGTTCCTCAGGACCAGTGAATCATGGGTTGATCCGGGGAATCGGGCACAACAATGTGTGATGATCTTGTTGGAGTCACAGACCATTTGCACGTTGATAGAGTGGAACTGTTTCCGGTTGCGGTACGGTACCTCCATGGCACGTGGAACCACCAATTCCACATGGGTGCAGTCGATGGCACCAATGCAACCGGGTATGCTGGCTAGTGCATGGAAACCCACTTTGGTGTTTGCAATCTCCTGGGCAGTCCGTGGTAATGAGATGTGGTTGTCTGTGTGCTTGAGGAGGGCATCGAGCACTTGGATGAGTGTTCGTGAGAATAATGGTTGTGAAATGCCATGCAGGTGCCCCACTGTGTGCTGGTAGGTGCCTGTGGCCAGGAAGTGGAGTACAGCCACTACCTTCAGTAGGGGGGGGATGGCGGTTGGACTTTCTATCATGCTGACGATGTCGTTGTGTGTCATGTCTACGATGGCGGTGATGGTGTCCCGGTCCAAACGGTACAGGGTGTGGATCTGCTCAGCAGTGAGGTTGTTTGGATTGGCTCTGATGCGTGGGATTGGGGGCTGCCTGCGTGGTGGCACTGGCTGTGCTGGTGGGGCTTGCTGGGCCTGCCTTGCCCTCCTTCTCCTCCTGCGTCTCCTCTGTGCTGCCTGTTGTTGTTGTTGCTGTTGTAGTAGCACATGCATTGCTATCAGGTCCTCCAGCCCCAACATTGCTAGTCGTATTGGCATCATTGTGGAGTGTGACTGGGTGTGGGTAGGGGTGGGGTGTGCTCTTTTTGTACTCCCCTGAGTCTGTATTGCCTTCACCTGTGCTGTTTCTGTGCACCTGTGGCAGCTGCATTCACTTGACATGGCCCTTTACGGTTGGTTCGCGATGGCGTTATTTGCACCATGGCGGTAAGGTACTTAGCGGCCTCGGTGATGGCGTTAGGTGCATGTCCGCTTGGGTCGGCATTTGCGTACCTTTCCGCCATGGCGCTAAGTACGGTGTGGGCGGTCGCGTGCGCGCACCCTTAGCGCAGTTAGCGGCAGCGTTAACTACGATGCCGCTATTGGCATCGTACTTTACGGTCACGAGTCATGATCGGACCTGGCGGAAAACGATGGCGGTAACCATTTACCGCCATCGTTTTTCACTTAGCGCCAGGGTCGTAATGAGGCCCATAGTGTTGGCATTAGGATGTGCAATATCAACAACATCATTACATGCAGGCATGGCGGTGAGAGTAGGCATAGTGGTGGCATTAGTACATGCAATACCAACAACATCATTACATGCAGGCATGGCGGTGAGAGTAGCCATAGTGGTGGCATTAGGACGTGCAATATCAACATCATTACATGCAGGCATGGCGGTAAGAGTAGGCATAGTGGTGGCATTAGGACGTGCAATAAAACAACATCATTACATGCAGGCATGGTGGTAAGAGTAGGCATAGTGGTGGCATTAGGACATGCAATATCAACAACATCATTACATGCAGGCATGGTGGTGAGAGTAGGCATAGTGGTGGCATTAGGACGTGCAATATCAAGAACATCATTACATGCAGGCATGGTGCTGAGAGTAGGCATAGTGGTGGCATTAGGACGTGCAATATCAACAACATCATTACATGCAGGCATGGCAGTGAAAGTAGGCATAGCGGTGGCATTAGGACGTGCAATATCAACAACATCATTACATGCAGGCATGGCGGTGAGAGTAGCCATAGTGGTGGAATTAGGACATGCAATATCAACAACATCATTACATGCAGGCATGGCAGTGAGAGTAGCCATAGTGGTGGCATTAGGACATGCAATATCAACAACATCATTGCATGCAGGCATGGTGCTGATGGTAGGCATAGTGGTGGCATTAGGACGTGCAATATCAAGAACATCATTACATGCAGGCATGGTGCTGAGAGTAGGCATAGTGGTGGCATTAGGACGTGCAATATCAACAACATCATTACATGCAGGCATGGCGGTGAGAGTAGCCATAGTGGTGGCATTAGGACATGCAATATCAACAACATCATTACATGCAGGCATGGCAGTGAGAGTAGCCATAGTGGTGGCATTAGGACGTGCAATATCAACAACATCATTACATGCAGGCATTCCGGTGATAGTAGGCATAGTGGTGGCATTAGGACGTGCAATACCAACAACATCATTACATGCAGGCATGGCGGTGAGAGTAGGCATAGTGGTGGCATTAGGACATGCAATATCAACAACATCATTACATGCAGGCATGGCGGTGAGAGTAGGCATAGTGGTGGCATTAGGACGTGCAATATCAACAACATCATTACATGCAGGCATGGCAGTGAGAGTAGGAATAGTTGTGGCATTAGGACGTCCAATATCAACAACATCATTACATGCAGGCATGGCGGGGGGAGTAGGCATAGTGGTGGCATTAGGACGTGCAATATCAACAACATCATTAAATGCAGGCATGACAGTGAGAGTAGGCATAGTGGTGGCATTAGGACATGCAATATCAACAACATCATTACATGCAGGCATGGCGGTGAGAGTAGGCATAGTGGTGGCATTAGGACATGCAATATCAACAACATCATTTCATGCAGGCATGGCGATGAGAGTAGGCATAGTGGTGGCATTAGGACGTGCTATATCAACAACATCATTACATGTAGGCATGGCAGTGAGAGTAGGAATAGTTGTGGCATTAGGACGTCCAATATCAACAACATCATTACATGCAGGCATGGCGGGGGGAGTAGGCATAGTGGTGGCATTAGGACGTGCAATATCAACAACATCATTAAATGCAGGCATGACAGTGAGAGTAGGCATAGTGGTGGCATTAGGACATGCAATATCAACAACATCATTACATGCAGGCATGGCGGTGAGAGTAGGCATAGTGGTGGCATTAGGACGTGCAATATCAACAACATCATTTCATGCAGGCATGGCGATGAGAGTAGGCATAGTGGTGGCATTAGGACGTGCAATATCAACAACATCATTACATGTAGGCATGGCAGTGAGAGTAGGAATAGTTGTGGCATTAGGACATCAATATCAACAACATCATTTCATGCAGGCATGGTGCTGATGGTAGGCATAGTGGTGGCATTAGGACGTGCAATATCAACATCATTACATGCAGGCATGGCGGTAAGAGTAGGCATAGTGGTGGCATTAGGACGTGCAATATCAACAACATCATTATATGCAGGCATGGTGGTAAGAGTAGGCAAAGTGGTGGCATTAGGACGTGCAATATCAACAACATCATTACATGCAGGCATGGCAGTGAAAGTAGGCATAGCGGTGGCATTAGGACGTGCAATAGCAACAACATGATTACATGCAAGCATGGTGGTAAGAGTAGGCATAATGGTGGCATTATGACGTGCAATATCAAGAACATCATTACATGCAGGCATGGCGGTGAGAGTAGGCATAGTGGTGGCATTAGGACGTGCAATATCAACAACATCATTACATGCACGCATGGCAGTGAAAGTAGGCATAGCGGTGGCATTAGGACATGCAATAGCAACAATATGATTACATGCAAGCATGACAGTGAGAGTAGGCATAGCAGTGGCATTAGGACGTGCAATAGCAACAACAACATTACATGCAGGTATCACGGTGAGAGTAGGCATAGTGGTGGCATTATGACATGCAGTATCAACAACATCATTACATGCAGGCATGGTGGTGAGAGTAGGCATAGTGGTGGCATTAGTTCATGCAATTTCAACAAGATCATTACATACAGGCATGGCGGTGAGAGTAGGCCTAGTGGTGGCATTAGGACGTGCAATATCAAGAACATCATTACATGCAGGCATGGCGGTGAGAGTAGGCATAGTGGTGGCATTAGGACGTGAAATAGCAACAACATGATTACATGCAAGCATGGCGGTGAGAGTAGGCATAGTGGTGGCATTAGGATGTGCAATATCAACAACATCATTACATGCAGGCATGGTGTTGAGAGTCGGCATAGTGGTGGCATTAGGACATGCAATATCAACAACATCATTACATGCAGGCATGGTGGTAAGAGTAGGCATAATGGTGGCATTATGACGTGCACTATCAAGAACATCATTACATGCAGGCATGGCGGTGAGAGTAGGCATAGTGGTGGCATTATGACGTGCAATATCAACAACATAATTACATGCAGGCATGGCGGTGAGGGTAGGGATAGTGGTGGCATTAGGACTTGTAATATCAACAACATCATTACATGCAGTCATGGCAGTGAAAGTAGGCATAGTGGTGGCATTAGGACGTGCAATAGCAACAACATGATTACATGCAAGCATGGCGGTAAGAGTAGGCATAGTGGTGGCATTATGAAATGCAGTATCAACAACATCATTACATGCAGGCATGGCATTGAGAGTCGGCATAGCAGTGGCATTAGGACGTGCAATAGCAACAACAACATTACATGCAGGCATCACGGTGAGAGTAGGCATAGTGGTGGCATTATGAAATGCAGTATCAACAACATCATTACATTAAGGCATGGTGGTGAGAGTAGGCATAGTGGTGGCATTAGGACATGCAATATCCTCCCCCTGCACTTTCTCCTTTTCCCCTTACCTCTGCACTTGCGCGATCTGAATGACACCTGGCCTAGTAGGATCGCTTGTCCGTCTTCCCCTTGTTTCCCTCCCTCCCTGCCTCGTCGCGCCTTGAAACACTTGTGTATAGGCGCGTTACAAATACCATATCATATCATATCATAGATCATTACATACAGGCATGGCGATGAGAGTAGGCATAGTGGTGGCATTAGGACGTTCAATATCAACAACATCATTACATTAAGGCATGGTGGTAAGAGTAGGCATAGTTGTGGCATTATGATATGCAATATCAACAACATCATTACATGCAGGCATGGCGGTGAGAGTAGGCATAGTGGTGGCATTAGGACGTGCAATATCAAGAACATCATTACATGCAGGCATGGCGGTGAGAGTAGGCATAGTGGTGGCATTAGGACGTGCAACATCAACAACATCATTACATGCAGGCATGGCAGTGAAAGTAGGCATAGCGGTGGCATTAGGACGTGCAATAGCAACAACATGATCTCATGCAAGCATGGCGGTGAGAGTAGGCATAGTGGTGGCATTAGGACGTGCAATATCAAGAACATCATTACATATAGGCATGGTGGTGAGAGTAGGCATAGTGGTGGCATTAGGACGTGCAATATCAACAACATCATTACATGCAGCTATGGCAATGAAAGTAGGCATAGCGGTGGCATTAGGACGTGCAATAGCAACAACATGAATACATGCAAGCATGGCGGTGAGAGTAGGCATAGCAGTGGCATTAGGACGTGCAATAGCAACAACAACATTACATGCAGGCATCACGGTGAGAGTAGGCATAGTGGTGGCATTATGACATGCTGTATCAACAATATCATTACATTAAGGCATGGTGGGAAGAGTAGGCATAGTGGTAGCATTAGGACATGCAATTTCAACAAGATCATTACATACAGGCATGGCGGTGAGAGTAGGCATAGTGGTGGCATTAGGACGTGCAATATCAACAACATCATTACATGCAGGCATGGCGGTGAGAGTAGGCATAGCAGTGGCATTAGGACGTGCAATATCAACATCATTACATGCAAGCATGGCGGTAAGAGTAGGCATAGTGGTGGCATTAGGACGTGCAATATCAACATCATTACATGCAAGCATGGCGGTGAGAGTAGGCATAGTGGTGGCATTAGTACATGCAATACCAACAACATCATTAATACAGGCATGGCGGTGAGAGTAGCCATAGTGGTGGCATTAGGACGTGCAATATCAACATCATTACATGCAGGCATGGCGGTAAGAGTAGGCATAGTGGTGGCATTAGGACGTGCAATAAAACAACATCATTACATGCAGGCATGGTGGTAAGAGTAGGCATAGTGGTGGCATTAGGACATGCAATATCAACAACATCATTACATGCAGGCATGGTGGTGAGAGTAGGCATAGTGGTGGCATTAGGACGTGCAATATCAAGAACATCATTACATGCAGGCATGGTGCTGAGAGTAGGCATAGTGGTGGCATTAGGACGTGCAATATCAACAACATCATTACATGCAGGCATGGCAGTGAAAGTAGGCATAGCGGTGGCATTAGGACGTGCAATATCAACAACATCATTACATGCAGGCATGGCGGTGAGAGTAGCCATAGTGGTGGCATTAGGACATGCAATATCAACAACATCATTACATGCAGGCATGGCAGTGAGAGTAGCCATAGTGGTGGCATTAGGACATGCAATATCAACAACATCATTGCATGCAGGCATGGTGCTGATGGTAGGCATAGTGGTAGCATTAAGAAGTGCAATATCAACAACATCATTACATGCAGGCATGGCGATGAGAGTAGGCATAGTGGTGGCATTAGGACGTGCAATATCAACAACATCATTACATGTAGGCATGGCAGTGAGAGTAGGCATAGTGGTGGCATTAGGACGTGCAATATCAACAACATCATTACATGCAGGCATGGCGGTGAGAGTAGGCATAGTGGTGGCATTAGGACGTGCAATATCAACAACATCAGTACATGCAGGCATGGCGGTGAGAGTAGGCATAGTGGTGGCATTAGGACGTGCAATATCAACAACATCATTACATGCAGGCATGGCGGTGAGAGTAGGCATAGTGGTGGCATTAGGACGTGCAATATCAACTAGATCATTACATACAGACATGGCGGTGAGAGTAGGCATAGTGGTGGCATTAGGACGTGCAATATCAACAACATCATTACATGCAGGCATGGCGGTGAGAGTAGGCATAGTGGTGGCATTAGGACGTGCAATATCAACAACATCATTACATGCAGGCATGGTGGTGAGAGTAGGCATAGTGGTGGCATTAGGACGTGCAATATCAACAACATCATTTCATGCAGGCATTCCGGTGATAGTAGGCATAGTGGTGGCATTAGGACGTGCAATACCAACAACATCATTACATGCAGGCATGGCGGTGAGAGTAGGCATAGTGGTGGCATTAGGACGTGCAATACCAACAACATCAGTACATGCAGGCATGGCGGTGAGAGTAGGCATAGTGGTGCCATTAGGACGTGCAATATCAACAACATCATTACATGCAGGCATGGCGGTGAGAGTAGGCATAGTGGTGGCATTAGGACGTGCAATATCAACAACATCATTACATGCAGGCATGGCAGTGAGAGTAGGAATAGTTGTGGCATTAGGACGTCCAATATCAACAACATCATTACATGTAGGCATGGCGGTGAGAGTAGGCATAGTGGTGGCATTAGGACGTGCAATATCAACAACATCATTAAATGCAGGCATGACAGTGAGAGTAGGCATAGTGGTGGCATTAGGACATGCAATATCAACAACATCATTACATGCAGGCATGGCGGTGAGAGTAGGCATAGTGGTGGCATTAGGACGTGCAATATCAACAACATCATTACATGCAGGCATGGCGATGAGAGTAGGCATAGTGGTGGCATTAGGACGTGCAATATCAACAACATCATTACATGTAGGCATGGCACTGAGAGTAGGAATAGTTGTGGCATTAGGACGTCCAATATCAACAACATCATTACATGCAGGCATGGCAGTGAGAGTAGGAATAGTTGTGGCATTAGGACGTGCAATATCAACAACATCATTACATGCAGGCATGGCGGTGAGAGTAGGCATAGTGGTGGCATTAGGACGTGCAATATCAACATCATTACATGCAGGCATGGCGGTAAGAGTAGGCATAGTGGTGGCATTAGGACGTGCAATATCAACAACATCATTACATGCAGGCATGGTGGTAAGAGTAGGCATAGTGGTGGCATTAGGACGTGCAATATCAACAACATCATTACATGCAGGCATGGCAGTGAAAGTAGGCATAGCGGTGGCATTAGGACGTGCAATAGCAACAACATGATTACATGCAAGCATGGTGGTAAGAGTAGGCATAATGGTGGCATTATGACGTGCAATATCAAGAACATCATTACATGCAGGCATGGCGGTGAGAGTAGGCATAGTGGTGGCATTAGGACGTGCAATATCAACAACATCATTACATGCAGGCATGGCAGTGAAAGTAGGCATAGCGGTGGCATTAGGACATGCAATAGCAACAACATGATTACATGCAAGCATGGCGGTGAGAGTAGGCATAGCAGTGGCATTAGGACGTGCAATAGCAACAACAACATTACATGCAGGCATCACGGTGAGAGTAGGCATAGTGGTGGCATTATGACATGCAGTATCAACAACATCATTACATTAAGGCATGGTGGTGAGAGTAGGCATAGTGGTAGCATTAGGACATGCAATATCAACAACATCATTACATGCAGGCATGGTGGTGAGAGTAGGCATAGTGGTGGCATTAGTTCATGCAATTTCAACAAGATCATTACATAAAGGCATGGCGGTGAGAGTAGGCCTAGTGGTGGCATTAGGACGTGCAATATCAAGAACATCATTACATGCAGGCATGGTGGTGGAGTAGGCATAGTGGTGGCATTATGACATGCAGTATCAACAATATCATTACATTAAGGCATGGTGGTGAGAGTAGGCATAGTGGTAGCATTAGGACATGCAATTTCAACAAGATCATTACATACAGGCATGGCCGTGAGAGTAGGCATAGTGGTGGCATTAGGACGTGCAATATCAACATCATTACATGCAGGCATGGCGGTGAGAGTAGGCATAGCAGTGGCATTAGGACGTGCAATATCAACATCATTACATGCAAGCATGGCGGTAAGAGTAGGCATAGTGGTGGCATTAGGACGTGCAATATCAACATCATTACATGCAAGCATGGCGGTGAGAGTAGGCATAGTGGTGAATACCAACAACATCATTAAATGCAGGCATGGCGGTGAAAGTAGGCATAGTGTTGGCATTAGGATGTGCAATATCAACAACATCATTACATGCAGGCATGGCGGTGAGAGTAGGCATAGTGGTGGCATTAGTTCATGCAATACCAACAACATCATTACATGCAGGCATGGCGGTGAGAGTAGCCATAGTGGTGGCATTAGGACGTGCAATATCAACATCATTACATGTAGGCATTACGGTAAGAGTAGGCATAGTGGTGGCATTAGGACGTGCAATAAAACAACATCATTACATGCAGGCATGGTGGTAAGAGTAGGCATAGTGGTGGCATTAGGACATGCAATATCAACAACATCATTACATACAGGCATGGTGGTGAGAGTAGCCATAGTGGTGGCATTAGGACATGCAATATCAACAACATCATTACATGCAGGCATGGCAGTGAGAGTAGCCATAGTGGTGGCATTAGGACATGCAATATCAACAACATCATTGCATGCAGGCATTGTGCTGATGGTAGGCATAGTGGTACCATTAGGACGTGCAATATCAACAACATTATTACATGCAGGCATGGTGGGAAGAGTAGGCATAGTGGTGGCATTAGGACATGCAATATCAACTAGATCATTACATACGGGCATGGCGGTGAGAGTAGGCATAGTGGTGGCATTAGGATGTGCAATATCAACAACATCATTACTTGCAGGCATGGTGGTGAGAGTAGGCATAGTGGTGGCATTAGGACGTGCAATATCAACAACATCATTACATGCAGGCATGGCGGTGAGAGTAGGCATAGTGGTGGCATTAGTTCATGCAATACCAACAACATCATTACATGCAGGCATGGCGGTGAGAGTAGCCATAGTGGTGGCATTAGGAAGTGCAATATCAACATCATTACATGCAGGCATGGCGGTAAGAGTAGGCATAGTGGTGGCATTAGGACGTGCAATGTCAACATCATTACATGCAGGCATGGCGGTGAGAGTAGGCATAGCAGTGGCATTAGGATGTGCAATATCAACAACATCATGACATGCAGGCATTCCGGTGATAGTAGGCATAGTGGTGGCATTAGGACGTGCAATACCAACAACATCATTACATGCAGGCATGGCGGTGAAAGTAGGCATAGTGTTGGCATTATAATGTGCAATATCAACAACATCATTACATGCAGGCATGGCGGTGAGAGTAGGCATAGTGGTGGCATTAGTTCATGCAATACCAACAACATCATTACATGCAGGCATGGCGGTGAGAGTAGCCATAGTGGTGGCATTAGGAAGTGCAATATCAACATCATTACATGCAGGCATGGCGGTAAGAGTAGGCATAGTGGTGGCATTAGGACATGCAATATCAACAACATCATTACATGCAGGCATGGTGGTGAGAGTAGGCATAGTGGTGGCATTAGGACTTGCAATATCAAGAACATCATTACATGCAGGCATGGTGCTGAGAGTAGGCATAGTGGTGGCATTAGGACGTGCAATATCAACATCATTACATGCAGGCATGGCAGTGAAAGTAGGCATAGCGGTGGCATTAGGACGTGCAATATCAACAACATCATTACATGCAGGCATGGCGGTGAGAGTAGCCATATTGGTGGCATTAGGACATGCAATATCAACAACATCATTACATGCAGGCATGGCGGTGAGAGTAGGCATAGTGGTGGCATTAGGACCTGCAATATCAACAACATCATTGCATGCAGGCATGGTGCTGATGGTAGGTATAGTGGTAGCATTAGGACGTGCAATATCAACAACATCATTACATGCAGGCATGGTGGGAAGAGTAGGCATAGTGGTGGCATTAGGACATGCAATATCAACTAGATCATTACATACAGGCATGGCGGTGAGAGTAGGCATAGTGGTGGCATTAGGACGTGCAATATCAACATCATTACATGCAGGCATGGCGGTAAGAGTAGGCATAGTGGTGGCATTAGGACGTGCAATAAAACAACATCATTACATGCAGGCATGGTGGTAAGAGTAGGCATAGTGGTGGCAATAGGACATGCAATATCAACAACATCATTACATGCAGGCATGGTGGTGAGAGTAGGCATAGTGGTGGCATTAGGACGTGCAATATCAAGAACATCATTACATGCAGGCATGGTGCTGAGAGTAGGCATAGTGGTGGCATTAGGACGTGCAATATCAACAACATCATTACATGCAGGCATGGAAGTGAAAGTAGGCATAGCGGTGGCATTAGGACGTGCAATATCAACAACATCATTACATGCAGGCATGGCGGTGAGAGTAGCCATAGTGGTGGCATTAGGACATGCAATATCAACAACATCATTACATGCAGGCATGGAAGTGAAAGTAGGCATAGCGGTGGCATTAGGACGTGCAATATCAACAACATCATTACATGCAGGCATGGTGCTGAGAGTAGGCATAGTGGTGGCATTAGGACGTGCAATATCAACAACATCATTACATGCAGGCATGGAAGTGAAAGTAGGCATAGCGGTGGCATTAGGACGTGCAATATCAACAACATCATTACATGCAGGCATGGCGGTGAGAGTAGCCATAGTGGTGGCATTAGGACATGCAATATCAACAACATCATTGCATGAAGGCATGGTGCTGATGGTAGGCATAGTGGTAGCATTAGGACGTGCAATATCAACAACATTATTACATGCAGGCATGGTGGGAAGAGTAGGCATAGTGGTGGCATTAGGACATGTAATATCAACTAGATCATTACATACAGGCATGGCGGTGAGAGTAGGCATAGTGGTGGCATTAGGACGTGCAATATCAACAACATCATTACATGCAGGCATGGTGGTGAGAGTAGGCATAGTGGTGGCATTAGGACGTGCAATATCAACAACATCATTACATGCAGGCATTCCGGTGATAGTAGGCATAGTGGTGGCATTAGGACGTGCAATACCAACAACATCATTACATGCAGGCATGGCGGTGAGAGTAGGCATAGTGGTGGCATTAGGACGTGCAATATCAACAACATCAGTACATGCAGGCATGGCGGTGAGAGTAGGCATAGTGGTGGCATTAGGACGTGCAATATCAACAACATCATTACATGCAGGCATGGCGGTGAGAGTAGGCATAGTGGTGGCATTAGGACGTGCAATATCAACAACATCATTAAATGCAGGCATGACAGTGAGAGTAGGCATAGTGGTGGCATTAGGACATGCAATATCAACAACATCATTACATGCAGGCATGGCGGTGAGAGTAGGCATAGTGGTGGCATTAGGACGTGCAATATCAACAACATCATTACATGCAGGCATGGCGATGAGAGTAGGCATAGTGGTGGCATTAGGACGTGCAATATCAACAACATCATTACATGTAGGCATGGCACTGAGAGTAGGAATAGTTGTGGCATTAGGACGTCCAATATCAACAACATCATTACATGCAGGCATGGCAGTGAGAGTAGGAATAGTTGTGGCATTAGGACGTGCAATATCAACAACATCATTACATGCAGGCATGGCGGTGAGAGTAGGCATAGTGGTGGCATTAGGACGTGCAATATCAACATCATTACATGCAGGCATGGCGGTAAGAGTAGGCATAGTGGTGGCATTAGGACGTGCAATATCAACAACATCATTACATGCAGGCATGGTGGTAAGAGTAGGCATAGTGGTGGCATTAGGACGTGCAATATCAACAACATCATTACATGCAGGCATGGCAGTGAAAGTAGGCATAGCGGTGGCATTAGGACGTGCAATAGCAACAACATGATTACATGCAAGCATGGTGGTAAGAGTAGGCATAATGGTGGCATTATGACGTGCAATATCAAGAACATCATTACATGCAGGCATGGCGGTGAGAGTAGGCATAGTGGTGGCATTAGGACGTGCAATATCAACAACATCATTACATGCAGGCATGGCAGTGAAAGTAGGCATAGCGGTGGCATTAGGACATGCAATAGCAACAACATGATTACATGCAAGCATGGCGGTGAGAGTAGGCATAGCAGTGGCATTAGGACGTGCAATAGCAACAACAACATTACATGCAGGCATCACGGTGAGAGTAGGCATAGTGGTGGCATTATGACATGCAGTATCAACAACATCATTACATTAAGGCATGGTGGTGAGAGTAGGCATAGTGGTAGCATTAGGACATGCAATATCAACAACATCATTACCTGCAGGCATGGTGGTGAGAGTAGGCATAGTGGTGGCATTAGTTCATGCAATTTCAACAACATCATTACCTGCAGGCATGGTGGTGAGAGTAGACCTAGTGGTGGCATTAGGACGTGCAATATCAAGAACATCATTACATGCAGGCATGGTGGTGGAGTAGGCATAGTGGTGGCATTATGACATGCAGTATCAACAATATCATTACATTAAGGCATGGTGGTGAGAGTAGGCATAGTGGTAGCATTAGGACATGCAATTTCAACAAGATCATTACATACAGGCATGGCGGTGAGAGTAGGCATAGTGGTGGCATTAGGACGTGCAATATCAACATCATTACATGCAGGCATGGCGGTGAGAGTAGGCATAGCAGTGGCATTAGGACGTGCAATATCAACATCATTACATGCAAGCATGGCGGTAAGAGTAGGCATAGTGGTGGCATTAGGACGTGCAATATCAACATCATTACATGCAAGCATGGCGGTGAGAGTAGGCATAGTGGTGAATACCAACAACATCATTAAATGCAGGCATGGCGGTGAAAGTAGGCATAGTGTTGGCATTAGGATGTGCAATATCAACAACATCATTACATGCAGGCATGGCGGTGAGAGTAGGCATAGTGGTGGCATTAGTTCATGCAATACCAACAACATCATTACATGCAGGCATGGCGGTGAGAGTAGCCATAGTGGTGGCATTAGGATGTGCAATATCAACATCATTACATGTAGGCATGGCGGTAAGAGTAGGCATAGTGGTGGCATTAGGACGTGCAATAAAACAACATCATTACATGCAGGCATGGTGGTAAGAGTAGGCATAGTGGTGGCATTAGGACATGCAATATCAACAACATCATTACATACAGGCATGGTGGTGAGAGTAGCCATAGTGGTGGCATTAGGACATGCAATATCAACAACATCATTACATGCAGGCATGGCAGTGAGAGTAGCCATAGTGGTGGCATTAGGACATGCAATATCAACAACATCATTGCATGCAGGCATGGTGCTGATGGTAGGCATAGTGGTACCATTAGGACGTGCAATATCAACAACATTATTACATGCAGGCATGGTGGGAAGAGTAGGCATAGTGGTGGCATTAGGACATGCAATATCAACTAGATCATTACATACGGGCATGGCGGTGAGAGTAGGCATAGTGGTGGCATTAGGACGTGCAATATCAACAACATCATTACATGCAGGCATGGCGGTGAGAATAGGCATAGTGGTGGCATTAGTTCATGCAATACCAACAACATCATTACATGCAGGCATGGCGGTGAGAGTAGCCATAGTGGTGGCATTAGGAAGTGCAATATCAACATCATTACATGCAGGCATGGCGGTAAGAGTAGGCATAGTGGGGGCATTAGGACGTGCAATGTCAACATCATTACATGCAGGCATGGCGGTGAGAGTAGGCATAGCAGTGGCATTAGGATGTGCAATATCAACAACATCATGACATGCAGGCATTCCGGTGATAGTAGGCATAGTGGTGGCATTAGGACGTGCAATACCAACAACATCATTACATGCAGGCATGGCGGTGAAAGTAGGCATAGTGTTGGCATTATAATGTGCAATATCAACAACATCATTACATGCAGGCATGGCGGTGAGAGTAGGCATAGTGGTGGCATTAGTTCATGCAATACCAACAACATCATTACATGCAGGCATGGCGGTGAGAGTAGCCATAGTGGTGGCATTAGGAAGTGCAATATCAACATCATTACATGCAGGCATGGCGGTAAGAGTAGGCATAGTGGTGGCATTAGGACGTGCAATAAAACAACATCATTACATGCAGGCATGGTGGTAAGAGTAGGCATAGTGGTGGCATTAGGACATGCAATATCAACAACATCATTACATGCAGGCATGGTGGTGAGAGTAGGCATAGTGGTGGCATTAGGACGTGCAATATCAAGAACATCATTACATGCAGGCATGGTGCTGAGAGTAGGCATAGTGGTGGCATTAGGACGTGCAATATCAACAACATCATTACATGCAGGCATGGCAGTGAAAGTAGGCATAGCGGTGGCATTAGGACGTGCAATATCAACAACATCATTACATGCAGGCATGGCGGTGAGAGTAGCCATATTGGTGGCATTAGGACATGCAATATCAACAACATCATTACATGCAGGCATGGCGGGGAGAGTAGGCATAGTGGTGGCATTAGGACGTGCAATATCAACAACATCATTGCATGCAGGCATGGTGCTGATGGTAGGCATAGTGGTAGCATTAGGACGTGCAATATCAACAACATCATTACATGCAGGCATGGTGGGAAGAGTAGGCATAGTGGTGGCATTAGGACATGCAATATCAACTAGATCATTACATACAGGCATGGCGGTGAGAGTAGGCATAGTGGTGGCATTAGGACGTGCAATATCAACATCATTACATGCAGGCATGGCGGTAAGAGTAGGCATAGTGGTGGCATTAGGACGTGCAATAAAACAACATCATTACATGCAGGCATGGTGGTAAGAGTAGGCATAGTGGTGGCAATAGGACATGCAATATCAACAACATCATTACATGCAGGCATGGTGGTGAGAGTAGGCATAGTTGTGGCATTAGGACGTGCAATATCAAGAACATCATTATATGCAGGCATGGTGCTGAGAGTAGGCATAGTGGTGGCATTAGGACGTGCAATATCAACAACATCATTACATGCAGGCATGGAAGTGAAAGTAGGCATAGCGGTGGCATTAGGACGTGCAATATCAACAACATCATTACATGCAGGCATGGCGGTGAGAGTAGCCATAGTGGTGGCATTAGGACATGCAATATCAACAACATCATTACATGCAGGCATGGAAGTGAAAGTAGGCATAGCGGTGGCATTAGGACATGCAATATCAACAACATCATTACATGCAGGCATGGTGCTGAGAGTAGGCATAGTGGTGGCATTAGGACGTGCAATATCAACAACATCATTACATGCAGGCATGGAAGTGAAAGTAGGCATAGCGGTAGCATTAGGACGTGCAATATCAACAACATCATTACATGCAGGCATGGCGGTGAGAGTAGCCATAGTGGTGGCATTAGGACATGCAATATCAACAACATCATTGCATGAAGGCATGGTGCTGATGGTAGGCATAGTGGTAGCATTAGGACGTGCAATATCAACAACATTATTACATGCAGGCATGGTGGGAAGAGTAGGCATAGTGGTGGCATTAGGACATGTAATATCAAATAGATCATTACATAAAGGCATGGCGGTGAGAGTAGGCATAGTGGTGGCATTAGGACGTGCAATATCAACAACATCATTACATGCAGGCATGGTGGTGAGAGTAGGCATAGTGGTGGCATTAGGACGTGCAATATCAACAACATCATTACATGCAGGCATTCCGGTGATAGTAGGCATAGTGGTGGCATTAGGACGTGCAATACCAACAACATCATTACATACAGGCATGGCGGTGAGAGTAGGCATAGTGGTGGCATTAGGACGTGCAATATCAACAACATCAGTACATGCAGGCATGGCGGTGAGAGTAGGCATAGTGGTGGCATTAGGACGTGCAATATCAACAACATCATTACATGCAGGCATGGCGGTGAGAGTAGGCATAGTGGTGGCATTAGGACATGCAATATCAACAACATCATTACATGCAGGCATGGCAGTGAGAGTAGGAATAGTTGTGGCATTAGGACGTCCAATATCAACAACATCATTACATGCAGGCATGGCGGTGAGAGTAGGCATAGTGGTGGCATTAGGACGTGCAATATCAACAACATCATTAAATGCAGGCATGACAGTGAGAGTAGGCATAGTGGTGGCATTAGGACATGCAATATCAACAACATCATTACATGCAGGCATGGCGGTGAGAGTAGGCATAGTGGTGGCATTAGGACGTGCAATATCAACAACATCATTACATGCAGGCATGGCGATGAGAGTAGGCATAGTGGTGGCATTAGGACGTGCAATATCAACAACATCATTACATGTAGGCATGGCAGTGAGAGTAGGAATAGTTGTGGCATTACGACGTCCAATATCAACAACATCATTACATGCAGGCATGGCACTGAGAGTAGGAATAGTTGTGGCATTAGGACGTCCAATATCAACAACATCATTACATGCAGGCATGGCAGTGAGAGTAGGAATAGTTGTGGCATTAGGACGTGCAATATCAACAACATCATTACATGCAGGCATGGCGGTGAGAGTAGGCATAGTGGTGGCATTAGGGCGTGCAATATCAACAACATCATTACATGCAGGCATGGCAGTGAGAGTAGCCATAGTGGTGGCATTAGGACATGCAATATCAACAACATCATTGCATGCAGGCATGGTGCTGATGGTAGGCATAGTGGTGGCATTAGGACGTGCAATATCAACATCATTACATGCAGGCATGGCAGTGAGAGTAGCCATAGTGGTGGCATTAGGACATGCAATATCAACAACATCATTGCATGCAGGCATGGTGCTGATGGTAGGCATAGTGGTGGCATTAGGACGTGCAATATCAACATCATTACATGCAGGCATGGCGGTAAGAGTAGGCACAGTGGTGGCATTAGGACGTGCAATAGCAACAACATGATTACATGCAAGCATGGTGGTAAGAGTAGGCATAATGGTGGCATTATGACGTGCAATATCAAGAACATCATTACATGCAGGCATGGCGGTGAGAGTAGGCATAGTGGTGGCATTAGGACGTGCAATATCAACAACATCATTACATGCAGGCATGGCAGTGAAAGTAGGCATAGCGGTGGCATTAGGACATGCAATAGCAACAACATGATTACATGCAAGCATGGCGGTGAGAGTAGGCATAGCAGTGGCATTAGGACGTGCAATAGCAACAACAACATTACATGCAGGCATCACGGTGAGAGTAGTCATAGTGGTGGCATTATGACATGCAGTATCAACAACATCATTACATTAAGGCATGGTGGTGAGAGTAGGGATAGTGGTAGCATTAGGACATGCAATATCAACAACATCATTACATGCAGGCATGGTGGTGAGAGTAGGCATAGTGGTGGCATTAGTTCATGCAATTTCAACAAGATCATTACATACAGGCATGGCGGTGAGAGTAGGCCTAGTGGTGGCATTAGGACGTGCAATATCAAGAACATCATTACATGCAGGCATGGTGGTGAGAGTAGGCATAGTGGTGGCATTATGACATGCAGGATCAACAATATCATTACATTAAGGCATGGTGGTGAGAGTAGGCATAGTAGTAGCATTAGGACATGCAATTTCAACAAGATCATTACATACAGGCATGGCGGTGAGAGTAGGCATAGTGGTGGCATTAGGACGTGCAATATCAACATCATTACATGCAGGCATGGCGGTGAGAGTAGGCATAGTGGTGGCATTAGGACGTGCAATATCAACATCATTACATGCAAGCATGGCGGTAAGAGTAGGCATAGTGGTGGCATTAGGATGTGCAATATCAACATCATTACATGCAAGCATGGCGGTGAGAGTAGGCATAGTGGTGAATACCAACAACATCATTAAATGCAGGCATGGCGGTGAAAGTAGGCATAGTGTTGGCATTAGTTCATGCAATACCAACAACATCATTACATGCAGGCATGGCGGTGAGAGTAGCCATAGTGGTGGCATTAGGACGTGCAATATCAACATCATTACATGCAGGCATGGTGAGAAGAGTAGGCATAGTGGTGGCATTAGGACATGCAATATCAACTAGATCAATACATACAGGCATGGCGGTGAGAGTAGGCATAGTGGTGGCATTAGGACGTACAATATCAACAACATCATTACATGCAAGCATGGCGGTGAGAGTAGGCTTAGTGGTGGCATTAGGACGTGCAATATCAACAACATCATTACATGGAGGCATGACAGTGAGAGTAGGCATAGTGGTGGCATTAGGACATGCAATATCAACAACATCATTACATGCAGGCATGGCGGTGAGAGTAGGCATAGTGGTGGCATTAGGACGTGCAATATCAACAACATCATTACATGCAGGCATGGCGATGAGAGTAGGCATAGTGGTGGCATTAGGACGTGCAATATCAACAACATCATTACATGTAGGCATGGCAGTGAGAGTAGGAATAGTTGTGGCATTAGGACGTCCAATATCAACAACAACATTACATGCAGGCATGGCACTGAGAGTAGGAATAGTTGTGGCATTAGGACGTCCAATATCAACAACATCATTACATGCAGGCATGGCAGTGAGAGTAGGAATAGTTGTGGCATTAGGACGTGCAATATCAACAACATCATTACATGCAGGCATGGCTGTGAGAGTAGGCATAGTGGTGGCATTAGGGCGTGCAATATCAACAACATCATTACATGCAGGCATGGCAGTGAGAGTAGGCATAGTGGTGGCATTAGGACATGCAATATCAACAACATCATTGCATGCAGGCATGGTGCTGATGGTAGGCATAGTGGTGGCATTAGGACGTGCAATATCAACATCATTACATGCAGGCATGGCGGTAAGAGTAGGCATAGTGGTGGCATAAGGACGTGCAATATCAACAAAATCATTACATGCAGGCATGGTGGTAAGAGTAGGCATAGTGGTGGCATTAGGACGTGCAATATCAACAACATCATTACATGCAGGCATGGCAGTGAAAGTAGGCATAGCGGTGGCATTAGGACGTGCAATAGCAACAACATGATTACATGCAAGCATGGTGGTAAGAGTAGGCATAATGGTGGCATTATGACGTGCAATATCAAGAACATCATTACATGCAGGCATGGCGGTGAGAGTAGGCATAGTGGTGGCATTAGGACGTGCAATATCAACAACATCATTACATGCAGGCATGGCGGTAAGAGTTGGCATAGTGGTGGCATTAGGACGTGCAATAAAACAACATCATTACATGCAGGCATGGTGGTAAGAGTAGGCATAGTGGTGGCATTAGGACATGCAATATCAACAACATCATTACATACAGGCATGGTGGTGAGAGTAGGCATAGTGGTGGCATTAGGACGTGCAATATCAAGAACATCATTACATGCAGGCATGGTGCTGAGAGTAGGCATAGTGGTGGCATTAGGACGTGCAATATCAACAACATCATTACATGCAGGCATGGCAGTGAAAGTAGGCATAGCGGTGGCATTAGGACGTGCAATATCAACAACATCATTACATGCAGACATGGCGGTGAGAGTAGCCATAGTGGTGGCATTAGGACATGCAATATCAACAACATCATTACATCCAGGCATGGCAGTGAGAGTAGCCATAGTGGTGGCATTAGGACATGCAATATCAACAACATCATTGCATGCAGGCATGGTGCTGATGGTAGGCATAGTGGTAGCATTATGACGTGCAATGTCAACAACATTATTACATGCAGGCATGGCGATGAGAGTAGGCATATTGGTGGCATTAGGATGTGCAATATCAACAACATCATTACATGCAGGCATGGTGGTGAGAGTAGGCATAGTGGTGGCATTAGGACGTGCTATATCAACTAGATCATTACATACAGGCATGGCGGTGAGAGTAGGCATAGTGGTGGCATTAGGATGTGCAATATCAACAACATCATTACATGCAGGCATGGTGGTGAGAGTAGGCATAGTGGTGGCTTTAGGACGTGCAATATCAACAACATCATTACATGCAGGCATTCCGGTGATAGTAGGCATAGTGGTGGCAATAGGACGTGCAATACCAACAACATCATTACATGCAGGCATGGCGGTGAGAGTAGGCATAGTGGTGGCATTAGGATGTGCAATATCAACAACATCATTACATGCAGACATGGTGGTGAGAGTAGGCATAGTGGTGGCATTAGGACGTGCAATATCAACAACATCATTACATGCAGGCATTCCGGTGATAGTAAGCATAGTGGTGGCATTAGGAGGTGCCATACCAACAACATCATTACATGCAGGCATGGCGGTGAGAGTAGGCATAGTGGTGGCATTAGGACGTGCAATATCAACAACATCAGTACATGCAGGCATGGCGGTGAGAGTAGGCATAGTGGTGGCATTAGGATGTGCAATATCAACAACATCATTACATGCAGGCATGGCGGTGAGAGTAGGCATTGTGGTGGCATTAGGACGTGCAATATCAACAACATCATTACATGCAGGCATCGCAGTGAGAGTAGGAATAGTTGTGGCATTAGGACGTCCAATATCAACAACATCATTACATGCAGGCATGGCAGTGAGAGTAGGAATAGTTGTGGCATTAGGGCGTCCAATATCAACAACATCATTACATGCAGGCATGGCAGTGAGAGTAGGAATAGTTGTGGAATTAGGACGTCCAATATCAACAACATCATTACATACAGGTATGGCAGTGAGAGTAGGAATAGTTGTGGCATTAGGACATGCAATATCAACAACATCATTACATGCAGGCATGGTGAGAAGAGTAGGCATAGTGGTGGCATTAGGACATGCAATATCAACTAGATCAATACATACAGGCATGGCGGTGAGAGTAGGCATAGTGGTGGCATTAGGACGTACAATATCAACAACATCATTACATGCAAGCATGGCGGTGAGAGTAGGCTTAGTGGTGGCATTAGGACGTGCAATATCAACAACATCATTACATGGAGGCATGACAGTGAGAGTAGGCATAGTGGTGGCATTAGGACATGCAATATCAACAACATCATTACATGCAGGCATGGCGGTGAGAGTAGGCATAGTGGTGGCATTAGGACGTGCAATATCAACAACATCATTACATGCAGGCATGGCGATGAGAGTAGGCATAGTGGTGGCATTAGGACGTGCAATATCAACAACATCATTACATGTAGGCATGGCAGTGAGAGTAGGAATAGTTGTGGCATTAGGACGTGCAATATCAACAACATCATTACATGGAGGCATGACAGTGAGAGTAGGCATAGTGGTGGCATTAGGACGTGCAATATCAACATCATCACATGCAGGCATGGTGGTGAGAGTAGGCATAGTGGTGGCATTAGGACGTGCAATATCAACAACATCATTACATGCAGGCATGGTGCTGATGGTAGGCATAGTGGTGGCATTAGGATGTGCAATATCAACAACATCATTACATGCAGGCATGGCGGTGAGAGTAGGCATAGTGGTGGCATTAGGACGTGCAATATCAACAGCATTACATGCAGGCATGGTGGTGAGAGTAGGCATAGTGGTGGCATTAGGACGTGCAATATCAACAACATCATTGCATGCAGGCATGGTGGTAAGAGTAGGCATAATGGTGGCATTAGGACGTGCAATATCAACAACATCATTGCATGCAGGCATGGTGGTAAGAGTAGGCATAATGGTGGCATTAGGACGTGCAATATCAACAACATCATTACATTAAGGCATGGCGGTAAGAGTAGGCATAGTGGTGGCATTAGGACGTGTAATAACAACATCATAACATGCAGGCATGGCGGTGAGAGTAGGCATAGTGGTGGCATTAGGACGTGCATTACCAACAACATCATCACATGCAGGCATGGCGGTGAGAGTAGGCATAGTGGTGAATACCAACAACATCATTACATGCAGGCATGGCGGTGAGGGTAGGGATAGTGGTGGCATTAGGACGTGCAATATCAACAACATCATTACATGCAGGCATGGCGGTGAGAGTAGGCATAGTGGTGGCATTAGGACGTGCATTACCAACAACATCATCACATGCAGGCATGGCGGTGAGAGTAGGCATAGTGGTGAATACCAACAACATCATTACATGCAGGCATGGCGGTGAGGGTAGGGATAGTGGTGGCATTAGGACGTGCAATATCAACAACATCATTACATGCAGGCATGGCAGTGAGAGTAGGCATAGTGGTGGCATTAGGACGTGCAATACCAACAACATCATTACATGCAGGCATGGCGGTGAGAGTAGGCATAATGGTGAATACCAACAACATCATGACATGCAGGCATGGTGGTGAGAGTAGGCATAGTGGTGGCATTAGGATGTGCAATATCAACATCTTGACATGCAGGCATGGTGGTGAGAGTAGGCATAGTGGTGGCATTAGGATGTGCAATATCAACATCATTACATGCAGGCATGGCGGTGAGAGTAGCCATAGTGGTAGCATTAGGAAGTGCAATATCAACATCATTACATGCAGGCATGGCGGTAAGGGTAGGCATAATGATGGCATTAGGACGTGCAATATCAACAAGATCATTACATGCAGGTATGGCGGTGAGAGTAGGCATAGTGGTGAATAGCAACAACATCATTACATGCAGGCATGGCGGTGAGAGTAGGCATAGTGGTGTCATTAGGACGTGCAATATCAACAACATCATTACATGCAGGCATGGCGGTGAGAGTAGGCATAGTGGTGAATACCAACAACATCATTACATGCAGGCTTGGCGGTGAGAGTAGGCATAGTGGTGAATACCAACAACATCATTACATGCAGGCATGGCAGTGATAGTAGGCATAGTGGTAGCATTAGGACGTGCAATATCAACAACATCATTACATGCAGGCATGGCGGTGAGAGTAGGCATAGTGGTGGCATTAGGAAGTGCAATATCAACATCATTACATGCAGGCATGGCGGTAAGAGTAGGCATAGTGGTGGCATTAGGACGTGCAATATCAACATTATTACATGCAGGCATGGCGGTGAGAGTAGGCATAGTGGTGGCATTAGAACGTGCAATATCAACGTCCTTACATGCGGACATGGCGGTGAGAGTAGGCATAATGGTGGCATTAGGACGTGCAATATCAACAACACCATTACATGCAGGCATGGCGGTAAGAGTAGGCATAATGGTGGCATTATGACATGCAATATCAACAACATTATTACATGCAGGCATGGTGTGAAGAGTAGGCATAGTGGTGGCATTGGAACGTGCAATATCAAGAACATCATTACATGCAGGCATGGTGCTGAGTGTAGGCATAGTGGTGGCATTAGGACGTGCAATATCAACAACATCATTACATTAAGGCATGGCGGTGAGAGTAGGCATAGTGGTAGCATTAGGACGTGCAATATCAACATCATTACATGCAGGCATGGCAGTGAGAGTAGGCATAGTGGTGGCATTATGACATGCAGTATCAACAACATCATTACATTAAGGCATGGTGGTGAGAGTAGGCATAGTGGTGGCATTAGGACGTGCAATATCAACAACATCATTACATGCAGGCATGGTGGTGAGAGTAGGCATAGTGGTGGCTTTAGGACGTGCAATATCAACAACATCATTACATGCAGGCATGGTGGTCAGAGTAGGCATAGTGGTGGCATTAGGACGTGCAATATCAACAACATCATTACATGCAGGCATGGTGGTAATAATAGGCATAGTGGTGGCATTAGGACGTGCAATATCAACATCATTACATGCAGGCAGGCTGGTGAGAGTAGGCATAGTGGTAGCATTAGTATGTGCAATATCAACAACATCATTACATGCAGGCATGGCGATGAGAGTAGGCATAATGGTGGCATTAGGACGTGCATTATCAACAACATCATTACATGCAGGCATGGCGGTAAGAGTAGGCATAGTGGTAGCATTAGTATGTGCAATATCAACAACATCATTACATGCAGGCATGGCGATGAGAGTAGGCATAATGGTGGCATTAGGACGTGCAATATCAACAACATCATTACATGCAGGCATGGTGGTGAGAGTAGGCATAGTGGTGGCATTAGGATGTGCAATACCAAAAACATCAGTACATGCAGGCATGGCGGTGAGAGTAGGCATAGTGGTGAATACCAACAACATCATTACATGCAGGCATGGCGGTAAGAGTAGGCATAGTGGTGGCATTAGGACGTGCGATATCAACATCATGACATGCAGGCATGGTGGTAAGAGTAGGCATAGTGGTGGCATTAGGACGTGCAATATCAACAGCATTACATGCAGGCATGGTGGTAATAATAGGCATAGTGGTGGCATTAGGACGTGCAATATCAACATCATTAGATGCAGGCACGCTGGTGAGAGTAGGCATAGTGGTGGCATTAGGACGTGCAATATCAACAAGATCATTACATGCAGGCATGGTGCTGAGGGTAGGCATAGTGGTGGCATTAGGACGTGCAATACCAACAACATCATTACATGCAGGCATGGCGGTAAGAGTAGCCATAGTGGTGGCATTAGGACGTGCAATACCAACAACATCATTACATGCAGGCATGGTGGTGAGAGTAGGCATAGTGGTGGCATTAGGACGTGCAATATCAACATCATTACATGCAGGCATGGTGGTGAGAGTAGGCATAGTGGTGGCATTAGGACGTGCAATATCAACAACATCATTACATGCAGGCATGGTGCTGATGGTAGGCATAGTGGTGGCATTAGGACGTGCAATATCAACATCATTACATGCAGGCATGGCGGTAAGAGTAGGCATAGTGGTGGCATTAGGACGTGCAATATCAACAAAATCATTACATGCAGGCATGGTGGTAAGAGTAGGCATAGTGGTGGCATTAGGACGTGCAATATCAACAACATCATTACATGCAGGCATGGCAGTGAAAGTAGGCATAGCGGTGGCATTAGGACGTGCAATAGCAACAACATGATTACATGCAAGCATGGTGGTAAGAGTAGGCATAATGGTGGCATTATGACGTGCAATATCAAGAACATCATTACATGCAGGCATGGCGGTGAGAGTAGGCATAGTGGTGGCATTAGGACGTGCAATATCAACAACATCATTACATGCAGGCATGGCAGTGAAAGTAGGCATAGCGGTGGCATTAGGACGTGCAATAGCAACAACATGATTACATGCAAGCATGTCGGTGAGAGTAGGCATAGCAGTGGCATTAGGACGAGCAATAGCAACAACAACATTACATGCAGGCATCACGGTGAGAGTAGGCATAGTAGTGGCATTATGACATGCAGTATCAACAACATCATTACATTAAGGCATGGTGGTGAGAGTAGGCATAGTGGTGGCATTAGTTCATGCAATTTCAACAAGATCATTACATACAGGCATGGCGGTGAGAGTAGGCCTAGTGGTGGCATTAGGACGTGCAATGTCAACAACATCATTACCCGCAGGCATGGTGGTAATAAAAGGCATAGTGGTGGCATTAGGATGTGCAATATCAACATCATTACATGCAGGCATGGCGGTAAGAGTAGGCATAGTGGTGGCATTAGGACGTGCAATATCAGCAAGATCATTACATGCAGGCATGGCAGTGAGAGTAGGCATAGTGGTGGCATTAGGACGTGCAATACCAACAACATCATTACATGCAGGCATGACAGTGAGAGCAGGCATAGTGGTGGCATTAGGACGTGCAATACCAACAACACCATTACATGCATGCATGGCGGTGAGAGTAGGCATAGTGGCAAATACCAACAACATCATTACATGCAGGCATGGCGGTGAGAGTAGGCATAGTGGTGGCATTAGGACGTGCAATATCAACAACATCATTACATACAGGCATGACAGTGAGAGTAGGCATAGTGGTGGCATTAGGACATGCAATATCAACAACATCATTACATGCAGGCATGGCGGTGAGAGTAGGCATAGTGGTGGCATTAGGACTTGCAATATCAACAACATCATTACATGCAGGCATGGCGGTGAGAGTAGGCATAGTGGTGGCATTAGGACTTGCAATATCAACAACATCATTACATGCAGGCATGGTGGTCAGAGTAGGCATAGTGGTGGCATTAGGACGTGCAATATCAACAACATCATTACATGCAGGCATGGTGGTAATAATAGGCATAGTGGTGGCTTTAGGACGTGCAATATCAACAACATCATTACATGCAGGCATGGTGGTGAGAGTAGGCATAGTGGTGGCATTAGGATGTGCAATATCAACATCATTTCATGCAGGCATGGTGGTCAGAGTAGGCATAGTGGTGGCATTACGACGTGCAATATCAACATCATTACATGCAGGCAGGCTGGTGAGAGTAGGCATAGTGGTAGCATTAGTATGTGCAATATCAACAACATCATTACATGCAGGCATGGCGATGAGAGTAGGCATAATGGTGGCATTAGGACGTGCAATATCAACAACATCATTACATGCAGGCATGGCGGTAAGAGTAGGCATAGTGGTGGCATTAGGACGTGCAATATCAACATCATTACATGCAGGCACGCTGGTGAGAGTAGGCATAGTGGTAGCATTAGTATGTGCAATACCAAAAACATCAGTACATGCAGGCATGGTGGTGAGAGTAGGCATAGTGGTGAATACCAACAACATCATTACATGCAGGCATGTCGGTAAGAGTAGGCATAGTGGTGGCATTAGGACGTGCAATATCAACATCATGACATGCAGGCATGGTGGTAAGAGTAGGCATAGTGGTGGCATTAGGACGTGCAATATCAACATCATTACATGCAGGCATGGTGGTAATAATAGGCATAGTGGTGGCATTAGGACGTGCAATATCAACATCATTAGATGCAGGCACGCTGGTGAGAGTAGGCATAGTGGTTGCATTAGGACGTGCAATATCAACAAGATCATTACATGCAGGCATGGTGCTGAGGGTAGGCATAGTGGTGGCATTAGGACGTGCAATACCAACAACATCATTACATGCAGGCATGGCGGTGAGAGTAGCCATAGTGGTGGCATTAGGACGTGCAATACCAACAACATCATTACATGCAGGCATGGTGGTGAGAGTAGGCATAATGGTGGCATTAGGACGTGCAATATCAACATCATTACATGCAGGCATGGTGGTGAGAGTAGGCATAGTGGTGGCATTAGGACGTGCAATATCAACAACATCATTACATGCAGGCATGGTGCTGATGGTAGGCATAGTGGTGGCATTAGGAGGTGCAATATCAACAACATCATTACATGCAGGCATGGCGGTGAGAGTAGGCATAGTGGTGGCATTAGGACGTGCAATATCAACAGCATTACATGCAGGCATGGTGGTGAGAGTAGGCATAGTGGTGGCATTAGGACGTGCAATATCAACAACATCATTACATGCAGGCATGGTGCTGATGGTAGGCATAGTGGTGGCATTAGGACGTGCAATATCAACAACATCATTACATGCAGGCATGGTGGTAAGAGTAGGCATAATGGTGGCATTAGGACGTGCAATATCAACAACATCATTGCATGCAGGCATGGTGGTAAGAGTAGGCATAATGGTGGCATTAGGACGTGCAATATCAACAACATCATTACATTAAGGCATGGCGGTAAGAGTAGGCATAGTGGTGGCATTAGGACGTGTAATAACAACATCATTACATGCAGGCATGGCGGTCAGAGTAGGCATAGTGGTGAATACCAACAACATCATTACATGCAGGCATGGCAGTGAGGGTAGGGATAGTGGTGGCATTAGGACATGCAATATCAACAACATCATTACATGCAGGCATGGCGGTGAGAGTAGGCATAGTGGTGGCATTAGGACGTGCATTACCAACAACATCATCACATGCAGGCATGGCGGTGAGAGTAGGCATAGTGGTGAATACCAACAACATCATTACATGCAGGCATGGCGGTGAGGGTAGGGATAGTGGTGGCATTAGGACGTGCAATATCAACAACATCATTACATGCAGGCATGGCAGTGAGAGTAGGCATAGTGGTGGCATTAGGACTTGCAATACCAACAACATCATTACATGCAGGCATGGCGGTGAGAGTAGGCATAATGGTGAATACCAACAACATCATGACATGCAGGCATGGTGGTGAGAGTAGGCATAGTGGTGGCATTAGGACGTGCAATATCAACATCTTGACATGCAGGCATGGTGGTGAGAGTAGGCATAGTGGTGACATTAGGACGTGCAATATCAACATCTTGACATGCAGGCATGGTGGTGAGAGTAGGCATAGTGGTGGCATTAGGATGTGCATTACCAACAACATCATTACATGCAGGCATGGCGGTGAGAGTAGCCATAGTGGTAGCATTAGGAAGTGCAATATCAACATCATTACATGCAGGCATGGCGGTAAGGGTAGGCATAATGATGGCATTAGGACGTGCAATATCAACAAGATCATTACATGCAGGCATGGCGGTGAGAGTAGGCATAGTGGTGAATACCAACAACATCATTACATGCAGGCTTGGCGGTGAGAGTAGGCATAGTGGTGAATACCAACAACATCATTACATGCAGGCATGGCAGTGATAGTAGGCATAGTGGTAGCATTAGGACGTGCAATATCAACATCATTACATGCAGGCATGGCGGTAAGAGTAGGCATAGTGGTGGCATTAGGACGTGCAATATCAACATCATTACATGCAGGCATGGCGGTGAGAGTAGGCATAGTGGTGGCATTAGAACGTGCAATATCAACGTCCTTACATGCGGACATGGCGGTGAGAGTAGGCATAATGGTGGCATTAGGACGTGCAATATCAACAACATCATTACATGCTGGCATGGCGGTAAGAGTAGGCATAATGGTGGCATTATGACATGCAATATCAACAACATTATTACATGCAGGCATGGTGTGAAGAGTAGGCATAGTGGTGGCATTGGAACGTGCAATATAAAGAACATCATTACATGCAGGCATGGTGCTGAGTGTAGGCATAGTGGTGGCATTAGGACGTGCAATATCAACAACATCATTACATTAAGGCATGGCGGTGAGAGTAGGCATAGTGGTAGCATTAGGACGTGCAATATCAACATCATTACATGCAGGCATGGCAGTGAGAGTAGGCATAGTGGTGGCATTATGACATGCAGTATCAACAACATCATTACATTAAGGCATGGTGGTGAGAGTAGGCATAGTGGTGGCATTAGGACGTGCAATATCAACAACATCATTACATGCAGGCATGGTGGTGAGAGTAGGCATAGTGGTGGCTTTAGGACGTGCAATATCAACAACATCATTACATGCAGGCATGGTGGTCAGAGTAGGCATAGTGGTGGCATTAGGACGTGCAATATCAACAACATCATTACATGCAGGCATGGTGGTAATAATAGGCATAGTGGTGGCATTAGGACGTGCAATATCAACATCAATACATGCAGGCAGGCTGGTGAGAGTAGGCATAGTGGTAGCATTAGTATGTGCAATATCAACAACATCATTACATGCAGGCATGGCGATGAGAGTAGGCATAATGGTGGCATTAGGACGTGCACTATCAACAACATCATTACATGCAGGCATGGCGGTAAGAGTAGGCATAGTGGTGGCATTAGGACGTGCAATATCAACATCATTACATGCAGGCACGCTGGTGAGAGTAGGCATAGTGGTAGCATTAGTATGTGCAATATCAACAACATCATTACATGCAGGCATGGTGGTGAGAGTAGCCATAATGGTGGCATTAGGACGTGCAATATCAACATCATTACATCAAGGCACGCTGGTGAGAGTAGGCATAATGGTGGCATTAGGACGTGCAATATCAACAACATCATTACATGCAGGCATGGTGGTGAGAGTAGGCATAGTGGTGGCATTAGGATGTGCAATACCAAAAACATCAGTACATGCAGGCATGGCGGTGAGAGTAGGCATAGTGGTGAATACCAACAACATCATTACATGCAGGCATGGCGGTAAGAGCAGGCATAGTGGTGGCCAAGGACGTGCGATATCAACATCATGACATGCAGGCATGGTGGTAAGAGTAGGCATAGTGGTGGCATTAGGACGTGCAATATCAACAGCATTACATGCAGGCATGGTGGTAATAATAGGCATAGTGGTGGCATTAGGACGTGCAATATCAACATCATTAGATGCAGGCACGCTGGTGAGAGTAGGCATAGTGGTGGCATTAGGACGTGCAATATCAACAAGATCATTACATGCAGGCATGGTGCTGAGGGTAGGCATAGTGGTGGCATTAGGACGTGCAATACCAACAACATCATTACATGCAGGCATGGCGGTGAGAGTAGCCATAGTGGTGGCATTAGGACGTGCAATACCAACAACATCATTACATGCAGGCATGGTGGTGAGAGTAGGCATAGTGGTGGCATTAGGACGTGCAATATCAACATCATCACATGCAGGCATGGTGGTGAGAGTAGGCATAGTGGTGGCATTAGGACGTGCAATATCAACAACATCATTACATGCAGGCATGGTGCTGATGGTAGGCATAGTGGTGGCATTAGGATGTGCAATATCAACAACATCATTACATGCAGGCATGGCGGTGAGAGTAGGCATAGTGGTGGCATTAGGACGTGCAATATCAACAGCATTACATGCAGGCATGGTGGTGAGAGTAGGCATAGTGGTGGCATTAGGACGTGCAATATCAACAACATCATTACATGCAGGCATGGTGCTGATGGTAGGCATAGTAGTGGCATTAGGACGTGCAATATCAACAACATCATTACATGCAGGCATGGTGGTAAGGGTAGGCATATTGGTGGCATTAGGACGTGCAATACCAACAACATCATTACATGCAGGCATGGTGGGAAGAGTAGGCATAGTGTTGACATTAGGAAGTGCAATATCATCAGCATCATTACATGCAGGCATGGTGGTCAGAGTCGGCATAGTGGTGGCATTAAGACGTGCAATATCAACAACATCATTACATGCAGGCATGGCGGTGAGAGTAGGCATAGTGGTGGCATTAGGACGTGCAATATCAACAACATCATTACATGCAGGCATGGTGGTAAGAGTAGGCATAATGGTGGCATTAGGACGTGCAATATCAACAACATCATTACATGAAGGCATGGTGGTAAGAGTAGGCATAGTGGTGGCATTAGGACGTGCAATATCAACAACATCATTACATGCAGGCATGGTGGTAAGAGTAGGCATAGTGGTGGCATTAGGACGTGCAATATCAAGAACATCATTACATGCAGGCATGGTGGTGAGAGTAGGCATAGTGGTGGCATTAGGACGTGCAATATCAACAACATCATTACATGCAGGCATGGCGGTGAGAGTAGGCATAGTGGTGGCATTAGGACGTGCAATATCAAGAACATCATTACATGCAGGCATGGTGCTGAGAGTAGGCATAGTGGTGGCATTAGGACGTACAATATCAACATCATTACATGCAGGCACGGCGGTAAGAGTAGGCATAATGGTGGCATTATGACGTGCAATATCAAGAACATCATTACATGCAGGCATGGCGGTGAGAGTAGGCATAGTGGTGGCATTAGGACGTGCAATATCAACAACATCATTACATGCAGGCATGGCGTTGAGAGTCGGCATAGTGGTGGCATTAGGACGTGCAATATCAACATCATTACATGCAGGCATGGCGGTAAGAGTAGGCATAGTGGTGGCATTAGGACGTGCAATATCAACATCATTACATGCAGGCATGGCGGTGAGAGTAGGCATAGTGGTGGCATTAGGATGTGCAATACCAAAAACATCAGTACATGCAGGCATGGCGGTGAGAGTAGGCATAGTGGTGAATACCAACAACATCATTACATGCAGGCATGGCGGTAAGAGTAGGCATAGTGGTGGCATTAGGACGTGCAATATCAACATCATGACATGCAGGCATGGTGGTAAGAGTAGGCATAGTGGTGGCATTAGGACGTGCAATATCAACAACATCATTACATGCAGGCATGGCGTTGAGAGTAGCCATAGTGGTGGCATTAGGACGTGCAATACCAACAACATCATTACATGCAGGCATGGTGGTGAGAGTAGGCATAGTGGTGGCATTAGGACGTGCAATACCAACAACATCATTACATGCAGGCATGGTGGTGAGAGTAGGCATAGTGGTGGCATTAGGACGTGCAATATCAACATCATCACATGCAGGCATGGTGGTGAGAGTAGGCATAGTGGTGGCATTAGGACGTGCAATATCAACAACATCATTACATGCAGGCATGGTGCTGATGGTAGGCATAGTGGTGGCATTAGGATGTGCAATATCAACAACATCATTACATGCAGGCATGGCGGTGAGAGTAGGCATAGTGGTGGCATTAGGACGTGCAATATCAACAGCATTACATGCAGGCATGGTGGTGAGAGTAGGCATAGTGGTGGCATTAGGACGTGCAATATCAACAACATCATTACATGCAGGCATGGTGGTAAGGGTAGGCATAATGGTGGCATTAGGACGTGCAATACCAACAACATCATTACATGCAGGCATGGTGGGAAGAGTAGGCATAGTGTTGACATTAGGAAGTGCAATATCATCAGCATCATTACATGCAGGCATGGTGGTCAGAGTCGGCATAGTGGTGGCATTAAGACGTGCAATATCAACAACATCATTACATGCAGGCATGGCGGTGAGAGTAGGCATAGTGGTGGCATTAGGACGTGCAATATCAACAACATCATTACATGCAGGCATGGTGGTAAGAGTAGGCATAATGGTGGCATTAGGACGTGCAATATCAACAACATCATTACATGAAGGCATGGTGGTAAGAGTAGGCATAGTGGTGGCATTAGGACGTGCAATATCAACAACATCATTTTATGCAGGCATGGCAGTGAGAGTAGGCATAGTGGTGGCATTAGGACGTGCAATACCAACAACATCATTACATGCAGGCATGGCGGTCAGAGTAGGCATAGTGGTGAATACCAACAACATCATTACATGCAGGCATGGCAGTGAGGGTAGGGATAGTGGTGGCATTAGGACGTGCAATATCAACAACATCATTACATGCAGGCATGGCGGTGAGAGTAGGCATAGTGGTGGCATTAGGACGTGCATTACCAACAACATCATTACATGCAGGCATGGCGGTGAGAGTAGGCATAGTGGTGAATACCAACAACATCATTACATGCAGGCATGGCGGTGAGGGTAGGGATAGTGGTGGCATTAGGACGTGCAATATCAACAACATCATTATATGCAGGCATGGCAGTGAGAGTAGGCATAGTGGTGGCATTATGACATGCAGTATCAACAACATCATTACATTAAGGCATGGTGGTGAGAGTAGGCATAGTGGTGGCATTAGGACGTGCAATACCAACAACATCATTACATGCAGGCATGGCGGTCAGAGTAGGCATAGTGGTGAATACCAACAACATCATTACATGCAGGCATGGCAGTGAGGGTAGGGATAGTGGTGGCATTAGGACGTGCAATATCAACAACATCATTACATGCAGGCATGGCGGTGAGAGTAGGCATAGTGGTGGCATTAGGACGTGCATTACCAACAACATCATTACATGCAGGCATGGCGGTGAGAGTAGGCATAGTGGTGAATACCAACAACATCATTACATGCAGGCATGGCGGTGAGGGTAGGGATAGTGGTGGCATTAGGACGTGCAATATCAACAACATCATTATATGCAGGCATGGCAGTGAGAGTAGGCATAGTGGTGGCATTAGGACGTGCAATACCAACAACATCATTACATGCAGGCATGGCGGTGAGAGTAGGCATAATGGTGAATACCAACAACATCATGACATGCAGGCATGGTGGTGAGAGTAGGCATAGTGGTGGCATTAGGACGTGCAATATCAACATCATGACATGCAGGCATGGCGGTGAGAGTAGGCATAGTGGTGGCATTAGGACATGCAATATCAACATCATTACATTAAGGCATGGTGGTGAGAGTAGGCATAGTGGTGGCATTAGGACGTGCATTACCAACAACATCATTACATGCAGGCATGGCGGTGAGAGTAGGCATAGTGGTGGCATTAGAACGTGCAATATCAACATCCTTACATGCGGACATGGCGGTGAGAGTAGGCATAATGGTGGCATTAGGACGTGCAATATCAACAACATCATTACATGCAGGCATGGCGGTAAGAGTAGGCATAATGGTGGAATTATGACATGCAATATCAACAACATTATTACATGCAGGCATGGTGTGAAGAGTAGGCATAGTGGTGGCATTGGAACGTGCAATATCAAGAACATCATTACATGCAGGCATGGTGCTGAGAGTAGGCATAGTGGTGGCATTAGGACGTGCAATATCAACAACATCATTACATTAAGGCATGGCGGTGAGAGTAGGCATAGTGGTAGCATTAGGACGTGCAATATCAACATCATTACATGCAGGCATGGCAGTGAGAGTAGGCATAGCGGTGGCATTAGGACGTGCAATAGCAACAACAACATTACATGTAGGCATGGTAGTGAGAGTAGGCATAGTGGTGGCATTATGACATGCAGTATCAACAACCTCATTACATTAAGGCATGGTGGTGAGAGTAGGCATAGTGGTAGCATTAGGACGTGCAATAGCAAAAAGATCATTACATGCAGGCATTGTGGGAAGAGTAGGCATAGTGTTGGCATTAGGACGTTCAATATCAACAACATCATTACATTAAGGAATGCTGGTAAGAGTAGGCATAGTGGTGGCATTAGGACGTGCAATATCAACAACATCATTACATGCAGGCATGGTGGTAATAATAGGCATAGTGGTAGCATTAGTATGTGCAATATCAACAACATCATTGCATGCAGGCATGGCGATGAGAGTAGGCATAGTGGTGGCATTAGGACGTCCAATATCAACAACATCATTACATGCAGGCATGGTGGTCAGAGTAGGCATAGTGGTGGCATTAGGACGTGCAATATCAACAACATCATTACATGCAGGCATGGTGGTAATAATAGGCATAGTGGTAGCATTAGTATGTGCAATATCAACAACATCATTGCATGCAGGCATGGCGATGAGAGTAGGCATAGTGGTGGCATTAGGACGTCCAATACCAACAACATCATTACATGCAGGCATGGCGGTGATAGTAGGCATAGTGGTAGCATTAGGACGTGCAATATCAACATCATTACATGCAGGCATGGTGGTAAGAGTAGGCATAGTGGTGGCATTAGGACGTGCAATATCAACATCATTACATGCAGGCATGGCGGTGAGAGTAGGCATAGTGGTGGCATTAGAACGTGCAATATCAATGTCCTTACATGCGGACATGGCGGTGAGAGTAGGCATAATGGTGGCATTAGGACGTGCAATATCAACAACATCATTACATGCAGGCATGGCGGTAAGAGTAGGCATAATGGTGGCATTATGACATGCAATATCAACAACATTATTACATGCAGGCATGGTGTGAAAAGTAGGCATAGTGGTGGCATTAGGACGTGCAATATCAACAACATCATTACATGAAGGCATGGTGGAAAGAGAAGGCATAGTGGTGGCATTAGGACGTGCAATATCAACAACATCATTACATGCAGGCATGGTGGTAAGAGTAGGCATAGTGGTGGCATTATGACATGCAGTATCAACAACATCATTACATTAAGGCATGGTGGTAAGAGTAGGCATAATGGTGGCATTAGGACGTGCAATATCAACAACATCATTACATGAAGGCATGGTGGTAAGAGTAGGCATAGTGGTGGCATTAGGACGTGCAATATCAACAACATCATTACATGCAGGCATGGTGGTAAGAGTAGGCATAGTGGTGGCATTATGACATGCAGTATCAACAACATCATTACATTAAGGCATGGCGGTAAGAGTAGGCATAGTGGTGGAATTAGGACATGCAATATCAACAACATCATAACATGCAGGCATGGCAGTGAGAGTAGGCATAGTGGTGGCATTATGACATGAAGTATCAACAACATCATTACATTAAGGCATGGGGTGAGAGTAGGCATAGTGGTGGCATTAGGACGTGCAATACCAACAACATCATTACATGCAGACATGTCGGTGAGAGTAGGCATAGTGGTGAATACCAACAACATCATTACATGCAGGCATGGCGGTGAGGGTAGGGATAGTGGTGGCATTAGGACGTGCAATATCAACAACATCATTACATGCAGGCATGGCGGTGAGAGTAGGCATAGCGGTGGCATTAAGACGTGCATTACCAACAACATCATTACATGCAGGCATGGCGGTGAGAGTAGCCATAGTGGTAGCATTAGGAAGTACAATATCAACATCATTACATGCAGGCATGGCGGTAAGAGTAGGCATAATGATGGAATTAGGATGTGCAATATCAACAAGATCATTACATGCAGGCATGGCAGTGAGAGTAGGCATAATGGTGGCATTAGGACGTGCAATATCAAAAACATCATTACATGCAGGCATGGCGGTAAGAGTAGGCATAATGGTGGCATTATGACATGCAATATCAACAACATTATTACATGCAGGCATGGTGTGAAGAGTAGGCATAGTGGTGGCATTAGGACGTGCAATGTCAAGAACATCATTACATGCAGGCATGGTGCTGAGAGTAGGCATAGTGGTGGCATTAAGACGTGCAATATCAACAACATCATTACATTAAGGCATGGTGGTGAGAGTAGGCATAGTGGTAGCATTAGGACGTGCAATATCAACATCATTACATGCAGGCATGGCAGTGAGAGTAGGCATAGCGGTGGCATTAGGACGCTCCCACAATATGTACACTTGCCACTCCCACAATATGTACACTACTACCTGCTTCTCACACTCACGTGGGACCATAGCCTGGACTGTCCTAACCACCACCATAATAATGGCCCTCACCAACTCTACACCCTGCAACCTGCAAGAGAGAAACCTGCGACTTAGAACTAGGCTCCCACGACTTTACGACATCAAAAATAAGAGAACCAACCCACCAGTACCCACGCGCACCTCCACTACCATTAATCCTAACCTCCTAGACTCTGCGACGATAAATCGTCCTCAACCACTTGATTACCCATACTACAAACAGAGGAGACCCAACCACCCCATTCCCAGAACTGCCAAAGATAACACGATAAATCCAACACTATCAGGAGCCCTTATTAATGCTAGGTCCCTCATAGCACACAATACCGAAATAGCAGATATACTGTCTTTGGACAATCTAGATATCCTTGCTGTCACTGAAACCTGGCTTCATGATGCAGCTGGCCCTGCCCTCTCGACTGCCATACCAGATAACTTCAATATCCTTAGAGTCGACCGACCCAACACTAGAGGAGGTGGCCTGGCCATCATAACCAAAACACATCTAGCTGCCAGACTCACCCCACACCCAGCTCTCACATCGTGCGAACTTCTCTCAGCTAAATTACCTATCTCAAACAACAGCACACTAACAATACTTCTTGTGTACAGACCACCAGGCCCACTAGGCAACTTTGAGGAAGACCTATCAAGCCTCCTCACTGACAGCATTAAAGACTCCACTCAGCTCCTCCTACTAGGCGACTTTAACCTAGGCTTTAATGACGCTGAAGACAAACAAGCACAAGCAATCCAATCTATTCTAGCCAATCACGACATCACCCAAAATGTCCTAGCTCCTACACATACAAAAGGCCGCACGCTAGACTGGATAGCCAACCACAACTGCAACATCACCATCTCCAGTATCCTACCTCAAATATGGACTGACCACCATCTTATATGCTTCACAGCCAACATCGAACCTCCCAAACCCAATAAGAATAAAATAGCACCCCCCATGCCAACAAGAAGTAAAAAAGAAATCACAGCCGAAAAACTACTTCCACTTCTCCTACCAACTCTCATAGCTAGTCCTAATGACTCCAACCCTAGTGAGTTAGTTGAATCATTTAACAACACCATGACCAAAGCTCTAGACTTGATTGCCCCTACCAAACTTCATAAAAGTAAACGTGAAACTCACCTCAACTCTTGGTTCACCCCCCATCTCAAAGAAATGCGTATCCAAAAACGCAAACTCCAAGCTATTTGGAGGCATACTCCCTCTGCCGACAATAAAACCACACTTGCCAACTTTGCCAAAAAATACAAAAAGGAAATTATTCAAACGAAAAAAGACTCATTCAATCATAGAATCAGTAAAGCCAATTCTAATTCCAAAGAGCTCTTCACTATTCTTCGTGAATTGGAAAACCCTATTGCCCCCACAGACAATGTCCCCAAGGACAAATCCTGGTGCACTAGCATCCAAAATGCTCTAGCAAATAAAATCACAACCCTTCAATCTAAAATTGCTGAGAAAAAAGCCTCCTTGCGCCCTCATGGTACTCACACCACCCCACTGAAGGAGTTACCCAGCATACCCCCCCAAAACAACGGTAAACCCTTCAGGTTCACCAATATCTCTATATTGGAAACTGAAAAGGTCATTCTGTCCCTTAAACCGTCAAATTGCCAAGGCGACAGCTGCCCTGCGCAAATCATTAAGGATGCAGCTAGAGATCTAGCACCCTTCATCTCGAAACTTATCAATGCCTCCTTCAACACGAGCACTGTACCTACCAACCTTAAAGGATCCTGGGTTCTCCCCCTTCTCAAAAAACAGACACTTGACCCAGCTATCCCCACTAACTACAGGCCTATTACTACGGTCCCATTTCTCCTTAAAATCATTGATAGAGTAGCCTACCTAAAAAATCCAAAACCATTTGGAGACGCACCAACTGTTAGGTACACGGCAATCTGGCTTCAGACCACTACACGGTACCGAAACAGCCCTCATTGACCTCAAGACACAAATCGACGAGCTGAAGGATAAAGGTAACACAGCTATGCTCCTCCTCCTTGACCTGTCAGCGGCCTTTGACCTTGTGGATCACGCAGTATTATGCAACCATCTAGCGACTGCCGCTCACTTCTCAAGTGAAGCTATAGCATGGGTACAATCCTTCCTAGCCAACCGTTCGATGAGAGTGTTCTCCCCTGTAGCAGCAGCGGACCCAATCCAGATCACTTGTGGTGTCCCACAAGGCTCATGCGTCTCCCCGACTATGTACAATATCTTTACTAAGCCTCTCTTCGACAAACTTGACAAATTAGGGGTAACCTACACAAATTATGCGGACGATACGCAGATTCTCATACCTCTATCAGGCAACTTTGTCGAAGATACGGCTCTAGTAAACAAAATCTACCTCCTCATTCAGGCATGGATGGCCTCCCACGGCCTCTGCCTAAATGACGACAAAACTGAGATATTAATACTGGGTTCCGACTCTAACCTAAAAAAACTGAGCCCCAACTATCGTAATTTCAACATAGATGGCAACACAATCAAGGTGGCCACCGAGGTAAAAACCCTGGGCTTTTACCTCGATTCCACTCTATCCCTCAAAAAACAAGTTAACACCCTGGCATCCTCTACAGCGTACACCTGCAAATTAATCAGGACCTGTAGACCTTACCTCTCTAAAACCAACTGCATCATGCTTGCCAATGCATTAGTCATGTCCAAACTGGACTATTGCAATGCCCTCTATGCAGGTGCCAACAAATCCATCATAAATAAAATGCAAATCCTTCAAAATAACGCTCTTAGAGCAGCCCTTGACATACCCCGTAAAGCACATATCTCAAACGTTAGGAAAGACCACCACTGGCTCAAAATCAGCGACAGAGTCCTGCTCAAGACACTATCGCTTACCCATAAAGGGCTCAACAACACTGCTCCCCCCTACATCTCAGCCAGACTGACTAGAAAATCATCCAGGCACCATACTAGGGCTACTAACCACTACCTGCTCGAAACCCCTAGATTCAGACGTTCCAAAGCGGGCGGAGCAAGCTTCCCTGTCAAAGCTGCCCAGGCCTGGAACGCACTGCCCATTGCACTGAGAGCCAACTTACCCTACTCCAATTTTAGATGCAAGATAAAAAACTGGCTCTGGACAAATGACAACTAACTCTCGTGGCACCCAATGACCATGATACCGTTGTCCAAATCGATTCTGTTCTCATTCCTACACCTGTACACTCCCTCAAAACTACAATATGCTAGTTTTTTTTCCTTCCACACGGCGTGTATTGATATGTTCTTACTGTACTGTTATGTTGTTTCTCGCCTATACTCTGTATGTAACCCAAGCTTAAGTAACCTTGTACCTGCTGCGCCCGGCTACCCCTGGGTTTTGTGCGCATTATCAAATAAACAATACAATACAATACAATACAATACGTGCAATAGCAACAACAACATTACATGTAGGCATGGTAGTGAGAGTAGGCATAGTGGTGGCATTATGACATGCAGTATCAACAACATCATTACATTAAGGCATGGTGGTAAGAGTAGGCATAGTGGTAGCATTAGGACGTGCAATAGCAACAAGATCATTACATGCAGGCATGGCGGTGAGAGTAGGCATAGTGGTGGCATTAGGACTTGCAATATCAACAACATCATTACATGCAGGCATGGTGGTCAGAGTAGGCATAGTGGTGGCATTAGGACATGCAATATCAACAACATCATTACATACAGGCATGGCGGTGAGAGTAGGCATAGTGGTGGCATTAGGACGTGCAATATCAACAACATCATTACATGCAGGCATGGTGGTGAGAGTAGGCATAGTGGTGGCATTAGGACGTCCAATATCAACAACATCATTACATGCAGGCATAGCGATGAGAGTAGGCATAGTGGTGAAAACCAACAACATCATTACATGCAGGCATGGCGGTGAGGGTAGGGATAGTGGTGGCATTAGGATGTGCAATATCAACAACATCATTACATGCAGGCATGGCGGTGAGAGTAGGCATAGTGGTGGCATTAGGACGTGCAATACCAAAAACATCATTACATGCAGGCATGGCGGTGAGAGTAGGCATAGTGGTGGCATTAGGACGTGCAATACCAACAACATCATTACATGCAGGCATGGCAGTGAGAGTAGGCATAGTGGTGGCATTAGGACGTGCAATACCAACAACATCATTACATGCAGGCATGGCGGTAAGAGTAGGCATAGTGGTGGCATTAGGACGTGCAATATCAACAACATCATAACATGCAGGCATGGCGGTGAGAGTAGGCATAGTGGTGGCATTAGGACGTGCAATACCAACAACATCATTACATGCAGGCATGGCGGTAAGAGTAGGCATAGTGGTGGCATTAAGACGTGCAATATCAACAACATCATAACATGCAGGCATGGCGGTAAGAGTAGGCATAGTGGTGGCATTAGGACGTGAAATATCAACATCATTACATGCAGGCACGCTGGTGAGAGTAGGCATAGTGGTAGCATTAGTATGTGCAATATCAACAACATCATTGCATGCAGGCATGGCGGTGAGAGTAGGCATAGTGGTGGCATTATGACATGCAGTATCAACAACATCATTACATTAAGGCTTGGCGATGAGAGTAGGCATAGTGGTGAATACCAACAACATCATTACATGCAGGCATGGCGTTGAGGGTAGGGATAGTGGTGGCATTAGGATGTGCAATATCAACAACATCATTACATGCAGGCATGGCGGTGAGAGTAGGCATAGTGGTGGCATTAGGACGTGCAATACCAACAACATCATTACATGCAGGCATGGCGGTGAGAGTAGGCATAGTGGTGGCATTAGGACGTGCAATACCAACAACATCATTACATGCAGGCTTGGCGGTGAGAGTAGGCATAGTGGTGGCATTATGACATGCAGTATCAACAACATCATTACATTAAGGCATGGTGGTGAGAGTAGGCATAGTGGTGGCATCAGGACGTGCAACATCAACAACATCATTACATGCAGGCATGGCTGTGAGAGTAGGCATAGTGGTGAATACCAACAACAACATTACATGCAGGCATGGCGGTGAGGGTAGGGATAGTGGTGGCATTAGGACGTGCAATATCAACAACATCATTACATGCAGGCATGGCGGTAAGAGTAGGCATAGTGGTGGCATTAGGACGTGCAATACCAACAACATCATTACATGCAGGCATGGTGGGAAGAGTAGCCATAGTGGTGGCATTAGGATGTGCAATATCAACATCATTACATGCAGGCATGGTGGTAAGAGTAGGCACAGTGGTGGCATTAGGACATGCAATATCAACATCATTACATGCAGGCATGGCGGTGAGAGTAGGCATAGTGGTGGCATTAGGACGTGCAATATCAACAACATCATTACATTAAGGCATGATGGTAAGAGTAGGCATAGTGGTGGCATTAGGACGTTCAATATCAACAACATCATTACATTAAGGCATGGTGGTAAGAGTAGGCATAGTGGTGGCATTAGGACGTTCAATATCAACAACATCATTACATTAAGGCATGGTGGTGAGAGTAGGCATAGTGGTGGCATTAGGATGGGCAATTTCAACAACATCATTACATGCAGGCATGGCGGTAAGAGTAGACATAGTGGTGGCATTAGGACGTGCAATATCAACATCATTACATGCAGGCATGGTGGTGAGAGTAGGCATAGTGGTATCATTAGGACTTGCAATATCAACAACATCATTACATGCAGGCATGGTGGTAAGAGTAGGCATAGTGGTGGTATTAGGACATGTAATATCAACTAGATCATTACATGCAGGCATGGTGGGAAGAGTAGGCATAGTGGTGGCATTAGGACGTGCAATATCAACAACATCATTACATGCAGGCATGGCGGTGAGAGTAGGCATAGTGGTGGCATTAGGACGTGCAATACCAACAACATGATTACATGCAAGCATGGCGGTGAGAGTAGGCATAGCGGTGGCATTAGGACGTGCAATAGCAACAACAACATTACATGCAGGCATGGCAGTGAGATTAGGCATAGCGGTGGCATTAGGATGTGCAATATCAACAACATCATTACATGCAGGCATGGCAGTAAGAGTAGGCATAGTGGTGGCATTAGGACGTGCAATATCAACAACATCCTGACATGCAGGCATGGTGGGGAGAGTATGCACAGTGGTGGCATTAGGACATGCAATATGAACAACATGACATGCAGGCATGGTGGTGAGAGTAGGCATAGTGGTGGCATTAGGACATGCAATATCAACAACATCATTACATGCAGGCATGGTGGTGAGAGTAGGCATAGTGGTGGCATTAGGACGTGCAATATCAACAAGATCATTACATGCAGGCATGGCGGTGAGAGTAGGCATAGTGGTGGCATTAGGACGTGCAATATCAACAACATCATTACATGCAGGCATGGCAGTGAGAGTAGGCATGGTGAATACCAACACCATCATTACATGCAGGCTTGGCGGTGAGAGTAGGAATAGTGGTGGCATTAGGACGTGCAATATCAACATCATTACATGCAGGCATGGCGGTAAGAGTAGGCACAGTGGTGGCGTTAGGACGTGCAATACCAACAACATCATTACATGCAGGCATGGTGGTGAGAGTAGGCATAGTGGTGGCATTAGGACGTGCAATATCAACAACATCATTACATGCAGGCATGGCAGTGAGAGTAGGCATAGTGGTGGCATTAGGACGTGCAATACCAACAACATCATTACATGCAGGCATGGCGGTAAGAGTAGGCATAGTGGTGGCATTAGGACGTGCAATATCAACAACATCATAACATGCAGGCATGGCGGTGAGAGTAGGCATAGTGGTGGCATTAGGACGTGCAATACCAACAACATCATTACATGCAGGCATGGCGGTAAGAGTAGGCATAGTGGTGGCATTAAGACGTGCAATATCAACAACATCATAACATGCAGGCATGGCGGTGAGAGTAGCCATAGTGGTGGCATTAGGACATGCAATATCAACAACATCATTACATGCAGGCATGGAAGTGAAAGTAGGCATAGCGGTGGCATTAGGACGTGCAATATCAACAACATCATTACATGCAGGCATGGTGCTGAGAGTAGGCATAGTGGTGGCATTAGGACGTGCAATATCAACAACATCATTACATGCAGGCATGGAAGTGAAAGTAGGCATAGCGGTGGCATTAGGACGTGCAATATCAACAACATCATTACATGCAGGCATGGCGGTGAGAGTAGCCATAGTGGTGGCATTAGGACATGCAATATCAACAACATCATTGCATGAAGGCATGGTGCTGATGGTAGGCATAGTGGTAGCATTAGGACGTGCAATATCAACAACATTATTACATGCAGGCATGGTGGGAAGAGTAGGCATAGTGGTGGCATTAGGACATGTAATATCAACTAGATCATTACATACAGGCATGGCGGTGAGAGTAGGCATAGTGGTGGCATTAGGACGTGCAATATCAACAACATCATTACATGCAGGCATGGTGGTGAGAGTAGGCATAGTGGTGGCATTAGGACGTGCAATATCAACAACATCATTACATGCAGGCATTCCGGTGATAGTAGGCATAGTGGTGGCATTAGGACGTGCAATACCAACAACATCATTACATGCAGGCATGGCGGTGAGAGTAGGCATAGTGGTGGCATTAGGACGTGCAATATCAACAACATCAGTACATGCAGGCATGGCGGTGAGAGTAGGCATAGTGGTGGCATTAGGACGTGCAATATCAACAACATCATTACATGCAGGCATGGCGGTGAGAGTAGGCATAGTGGTGGCATTAGGACGTGCAATATCAACAACATCATTAAATGCAGGCATGACAGTGAGAGTAGGCATAGTGGTGGCATTAGGACATGCAATATCAACAACATCATTACATGCAGGCATGGCGGTGAGAGTAGGCATAGTGGTGGCATTAGGACGTGCAATATCAACAACATCATTACATGCAGGCATGGCGATGAGAGTAGGCATAGTGGTGGCATTAGGACGTGCAATATCAACAACATCATTACATGTAGGCATGGCACTGAGAGTAGGAATAGTTGTGGCATTAGGACGTCCAATATCAACAACATCATTACATGCAGGCATGGCAGTGAGAGTAGGAATAGTTGTGGCATTAGGACGTGCAATATCAACAACATCATTACATGCAGGCATGGCGGTGAGAGTAGGCATAGTGGTGGCATTAGGACGTGCAATATCAACATCATTACATGCAGGCATGGCGGTAAGAGTAGGCATAGTGGTGGCATTAGGACGTGCAATATCAACAACATCATTACATGCAGGCATGGTGGTAAGAGTAGGCATAGTGGTGGCATTAGGACGTGCAATATCAACAACATCATTACATGCAGGCATGGCAGTGAAAGTAGGCATAGCGGTGGCATTAGGACGTGCAATAGCAACAACATGATTACATGCAAGCATGGTGGTAAGAGTAGGCATAATGGTGGCATTATGACGTGCAATATCAAGAACATCATTACATGCAGGCATGGCGGTGAGAGTAGGCATAGTGGTGGCATTAGGACGTGCAATATCAACAACATCATTACATGCAGGCATGGCAGTGAAAGTAGGCATAGCGGTGGCATTAGGACATGCAATAGCAACAACATGATTACATGCAAGCATGGCGGTGAGAGTAGGCATAGCAGTGGCATTAGGACGTGCAATAGCAACAACAACATTACATGCAGGCATCACGGTGAGAGTAGGCATAGTGGTGGCATTATGACATGCAGTATCAACAACATCATTACATTAAGGCATGGTGGTGAGAGTAGGCATAGTGGTAGCATTAGGACATGCAATATCAACAACATCATTACCTGCAGGCATGGTGGTGAGAGTAGGCATAGTGGTGGCATTAGTTCATGCAATTTCAACAAGATCATTACATAAAGGCATGGCGGTGAGAGTAGACCTAGTGGTGGCATTAGGACGTGCAATATCAAGAACATCATTACATGCAGGCATGGTGGTGGAGTAGGCATAGTGGTGGCATTATGACATGCAGTATCAACAATATCATTACATTAAGGCATGGTGGTGAGAGTAGGCATAGTGGTAGCATTAGGACATGCAATTTCAACAAGATCATTACATACAGGCATGGCGGTGAGAGTAGGCATAGTGGTGGCATTAGGACGTGCAATATCAACATCATTACATGCAGGCATGGCGGTGAGAGTAGGCATAGCAGTGGCATTAGGACGTGCAATATCAACATCATTACATGCAAGCATGGCGGTAAGAGTAGGCATAGTGGTGGCATTAGGACGTGCAATATCAACATCATTACATGCAAGCATGGCGGTGAGAGTAGGCATAGTGGTGAATACCAACAACATCATTAAATGCAGGCATGGCGGTGAAAGTAGGCATAGTGTTGGCATTAGGATGTGCAATATCAACAACATCATTACATGCAGGCATGGCGGTGAGAGTAGGCATAGTGGTGGCATTAGTTCATGCAATACCAACAACATCATTACATGCAGGCATGGCGGTGAGAGTAGCCATAGTGGTGGCATTAGGATGTGCAATATCAACATCATTACATGTAGGCATGGCGGTAAGAGTAGGCATAGTGGTGGCATTAGGACGTGCAATAAAACAACATCATTACATGCAGGCATGGTGGTAAGAGTAGGCATAGTGGTGGCATTAGGACATGCAATATCAACAACATCATTACATACAGGCATGGTGGTGAGAGTAGCCATAGTGGTGGCATTAGGACATGCAATATCAACAACATCATTACATGCAGGCATGGCAGTGAGAGTAGCCGTAGTGGTGGCATTAGGACATGCAATATCAACAACATCATTGCATGCAGGCATGGTGCTGATGGTAGGCATAGTGGTACCATTAGGACGTGCAATATCAACAACATTATTACATGCAGGCATGGTGGGAAGAGTAGGCATAGTGGTGGCATTAGGACATGCAATATCAACTAGATCATTACATACGGGCATGGCGGTGAGAGTAGGCATAGTGGTGGCATTAGGACGTGCAATATCAACAACATCATTACATGCAGGCATGGCGGTGAGAATAGGCATAGTGGTGGCATTAGTTCATGCAATACCAACAACATCATTACATGCAGGCATGGCGGTGAGAGTAGCCATAGTGGTGGCATTAGGAAGTGCAATATCAACATCATTACATGCAGGCATGGCGGTAAGAGTAGGCATAGTGGGGGCATTAGGACGTGCAATGTCAACATCATTACATGCAGGCATGGCGGTGAGAGTAGGCATAGCAGTGGCATTAGGATGTGCAATATCAACAACATCATGACATGCAGGCATTCCGGTGATAGTAGGCATAGTGGTGGCATTAGGACGTGCAATACCAACAACATCATTACATGCAGGCATGGCGGTGAAAGTAGGCATAGTGTTGGCATTATAATGTGCAATATCAACAACATCATTACATGCAGGCATGGCGGTGAGAGTAGGCATAGTGGTGGCATTAGTTCATGCAATACCAACAACATCATTACATGCAGGCATGGCGGTGAGAGTAGCCATAGTGGTGGCATTAGGAAGTGCAATATCAACATCATTACATGCAGGCATGGCGGTAAGAGTAGGCATAGTGGTGGCATTAGGACGTGCAATAAAACAACATCATTACATGCAGGCATGGTGGTAAGAGTAGGCATAGTGGTGGCATTAGGACATGCAATATCAACAACATCATTACATGCAGGCATGGTGGTGAGAGTAGGCATAGTGGTGGCATTAGGACGTGCAATATCAAGAACATCATTACATGCAGGCATGGTGCTGAGAGTAGGCATAGTGGTGGCATTAGGACGTGCAATATCAACAACATCATTACATGCAGGCATGGCAGTGAAAGTAGGCATAGCGGTGGCATTAGGACGTGCAATATCAACAACATCATTACATGCAGGCATGGCGGTGAGAGTAGCCATATTGGTGGCATTAGGACATGCAATATCAACAACATCATTACATGCAGGCATGGCGGGGAGAGTAGGCATAGTGGTGGCATTAGGACGTGCAATATCAACAACATCATTGCATGCAGGCATGGTGCTGATGGTAGGCATAGTGGTAGCATTAGGACGTGCAATATCAACAACATCATTACATGCAGGCATGGTGGGAAGAGTAGGCATAGTGGTGGCATTAGGACATGCAATATCAACTAGATCATTACATACAGGCATGGCGGTGAGAGTAGGCATAGTGGTGGCATTAGGACGTGCAATATCAACATCATTACATGCAGGCATGGCGGTAAGAGTAGGCATAGTGGTGGCATTAGGACGTGCAATAAAACAACATCATTACATGCAGGCATGGTGGTAAGAGTAGGCATAGTTGTGGCATTAGGACGTGCAATATCAAGAACATCATTATATGCAGGCATGGTGCTGAGAGTAGGCATAGTGGTGGCATTAGGACGTGCAATATCAACAACATCATTACATGCAGGCATGGAAGTGAAAGTAGGCATAGCGGTGGCATTAGGACGTGCAATATCAACAACATCATTACATGCAGGCATGGCGGTGAGAGTAGCCATAGTGGTGGCATTAGGACATGCAATATCAACAACATCATTACATGCAGGCATGGAAGTGAAAGTAGGCATAGCGGTGGCATTAGGACGTGCAATATCAACAACATCATTACATGCAGGCATGGTGCTGAGAGTAGGCATAGTGGTGGCATTAGGACGTGCAATATCAACAACATCATTACATGCAGGCATGGAAGTGAAAGTAGGCATAGCGGTAGCATTAGGACGTGCAATATCAACAACATCATTACATGCAGGCATGGCGGTGAGAGTAGCCATAGTGGTGGCATTAGGACATGCAATATCAACAACATCATTGCATGAAGGCATGGTGCTGATGGTAGGCATAGTGGTAGCATTAGGACGTGCAATATCAACAACATTATTACATGCAGGCATGGTGGGAAGAGTAGGCATAGTGGTGGCATTAGGACATGTAATATCAAATAGATCATTACATAAAGGCATGGCGGTGAGAGTAGGCATAGTGGTGGCATTAGGACGTGCAATATCAACAACATCATTACATGCAGGCATGGTGGTGAGAGTAGGCATAGTGGTGGCATTAGGACGTGCAATATCAACAACATCATTACATGCAGGCATTCCGGTGATAGTAGGCATAGTGGTGGCATTAGGACGTGCAATACCAACAACATCATTACATACAGGCATGGCGGTGAGAGTAGGCATAGTGGTGGCATTAGGACGTGCAATATCAACAACATCAGTACATGCAGGCATGGCGGTGAGAGTAGGCATAGTGGTGGCATTAGGACGTGCAATATCAACAACATCATTACATGCAGGCATGGCGGTGAGAGTAGGCATAGTGGTGGCATTAGGACATGCAATATCAACAACATCATTACATGCAGGCATGGCAGTGAGAGTAGGAATAGTTGTGGCATTAGGACGTCCAATATCAACAACATCATTACATGCAGGCATGGCGGTGAGAGTAGGCATAGTGGTGGCATTAGGACGTGCAATATCAACAACATCATTAAATGCAGGCATGACAGTGAGAGTAGGCATAGTGGTGGCATTAGGACATGCAATATCAACAACATCATTACATGCAGGCATGGCGGTGAGAGTAGGCATAGTGGTGGCATTAGGACGTGCAATATCAACAACATCATTACATGCAGGCATGGCGATGAGAGTAGGCATAGTGGTGGCATTAGGACGTGCAATATCAACAACATCATTACATGTAGGCATGGCAGTGAGAGTAGGAATAGTTGTGGCATTACGACGTCCAATATCAACAACATCATTACATGCAGGCATGGCACTGAGAGTAGGAATAGTTGTGGCATTAGGACGTCCAATATCAACAACATCATTACATGCAGGCATGGCAGTGAGAGTAGGAATAGTTGTGGCATTAGGACGTGCAATATCAACAACATCATTACATGCAGGCATGGCGGTGAGAGTAGGCATAGTGGTGGCATTAGGGCGTGCAATATCAACAACATCATTACATGCAGGCATGGCAGTGAGAGTAGCCATAGTGGTGGCATTAGGACATGCAATATCAACAACATCATTGCATGCAGGCATGGTGCTGATGGTAGGCATAGTGGTGGCATTAGGACGTGCAATATCAACATCATTACATGCAGGCATGGCAGTGAGAGTAGCCATAGTGGTGGCATTAGGACATGCAATATCAACAACATCATTGCATGCAGGCATGGTGCTGATGGTAGGCATAGTGGTGGCATTAGGACGTGCAATATCAACATCATTACATGCAGGCATGGCGGTAAGAGTAGGCACAGTGGTGGCATTAGGACGTGCAATAGCAACAACATGATTACATGCAAGCATGGTGGTAAGAGTAGGCATAATGGTGGCATTATGACGTGCAATATCAAGAACATCATTACATGCAGGCATGGCGGTGAGAGTAGGCATAGTGGTGGCATTAGGACGTGCAATATCAACAACATCATTACATGCAGGCATGGCAGTGAAAGTAGGCATAGCGGTGGCATTAGGACATGCAATAGCAACAACATGATTACATGCAAGCATGGCGGTGAGAGTAGGCATAGCAGTGGCATTAGGACGTGCAATAGCAACAACAACATTACATGCAGGCATCACGGTGAGAGTAGTCATAGTGGTGGCATTATGACATGCAGTATCAACAACATCATTACATTAAGGCATGGTGGTGAGAGTAGGGATAGTGGTAGCATTAGGACATGCAATATCAACAACATCATTACATGCAGGCATGGTGGTGAGAGTAGGCATAGTGGTGGCATTAGTTCATGCAATTTCAACAAGATCATTACATACAGGCATGGCGGTGAGAGTAGGCCTAGTGGTGGCATTAGGACGTGCAATATCAAGAACATCATTACATGCAGGCATGGTGGTGAGAGTAGGCATAGTGGTGGCATTATGACATGCAGGATCAACAATATCATTACATTAAGGCATGGTGGTGAGAGTAGGCATAGTAGTAGCATTAGGACATGCAATTTCAACAAGATCATTACATACAGGCATGGCGGTGAGAGTAGGCATAGTGGTGGCATTAGGACGTGCAATATCAACATCATTACATGCAGGCATGGCGGTGAGAGTAGGCATAGTGGTGGCATTAGGACGTGCAATATCAACATCATTACATGCAAGCATGGCGGTAAGAGTAGGCATAGTGGTGGCATTAGGATGTGCAATATCAACATCATTACATGCAAGCATGGCGGTGAGAGTAGGCATAGTGGTGAATACCAACAACATCATTAAATGCAGGCATGGCGGTGAAAGTAGGCATAGTGTTGGCATTAGTTCATGCAATACCAACAACATCATTACATGCAGGCATGGCGGTGAGAGTAGCCATAGTGGTGGCATTAGGACGTGCAATATCAACATCATTACATGCAGGCATGGTGAGAAGAGTAGGCATAGTGGTGGCATTAGGACATGCAATATCAACTAGATCAATACATACAGGCATGGCGGTGAGAGTAGGCATAGTGGTGGCATTAGGACGTACAATATCAACAACATCATTACATGCAAGCATGGCGGTGAGAGTAGGCTTAGTGGTGGCATTAGGACGTGCAATATCAACAACATCATTACATGGAGGCATGACAGTGAGAGTAGGCATAGTGGTGGCATTAGGACATGCAATATCAACAACATCATTACATGCAGGCATGGCGGTGAGAGTAGGCATAGTGGTGGCATTAGGACGTGCAATATCAACAACATCATTACATGCAGGCATGGCGATGAGAGTAGGCATAGTGGTGGCATTAGGACGTGCAATATCAACAACATCATTACATGTAGGCATGGCAGTGAGAGTAGGAATAGTTGTGGCATTAGGACGTCCAATATCAACAACAACATTACATGCAGGCATGGCACTGAGAGTAGGAATAGTTGTGGCATTAGGACGTCCAATATCAACAACATCATTACATGCAGGCATGGCAGTGAGAGTAGGAATAGTTGTGGCATTAGGACGTGCAATATCAACAACATCATTACATGCAGGCATGGCTGTGAGAGTAGGCATAGTGGTGGCATTAGGGCGTGCAATATCAACAACATCATTACATGCAGGCATGGCAGTGAGAGTAGGCATAGTGGTGGCATTAGGACATGCAATATCAACAACATCATTGCATGCAGGCATGGTGCTGATGGTAGGCATAGTGGTGGCATTAGGACGTGCAATATCAACATCATTACATGCAGGCATGGCGGTAAGAGTAGGCATAGTGGTGGCATAAGGACGTGCAATATCAACAAAATCATTACATGCAGGCATGGTGGTAAGAGTAGGCATAGTGGTGGCATTAGGACGTGCAATATCAACAACATCATTACATGCAGGCATGGCAGTGAAAGTAGGCATAGCGGTGGCATTAGGACGTGCAATAGCAACAACATGATTACATGCAAGCATGGTGGTAAGAGTAGGCATAATGGTGGCATTATGACGTGCAATATCAAGAACATCATTACATGCAGGCATGGTGGTGAGAGTAGGCATAGTGGTGGCATTAGTTCATGCAATTTCAACAAGATCATTACATAAAGGCATGGCGGTGAGAGTAGACCTAGTGGTGGCATTAGGACGTGCAATATCAAGAACATCATTACATGCAGGCATGGTGGTGGAGTAGGCATAGTGGTGGCATTATGACATGCAGTATCAACAATATCATTACATTAAGGCATGGTGGTGAGAGTAGGCATAGTGGTAGCATTAGGACATGCAATTTCAACAAGATCATTACATACAGGCATGGCGGTGAGAGTAGGCATAGTGGTGGCATTAGGACGTGCAATATCAACATCATTACATGCAGGCATGGCGGTGAGAGTAGGCATAGCAGTGGCATTAGGACGTGCAATATCAACATCATTACATGCAAGCATGGCGGTAAGAGTAGGCATAGTGGTGGCATTAGGACGTGCAATATCAACATCATTACATGCAAGCATGGCGGTGAGAGTAGGCATAGTGGTGAATACCAACAACATCATTAAATGCAGGCATGGCGGTGAAAGTAGGCATAGTGTTGGCATTAGGATGTGCAATATCAACAACATCATTACATGCAGGCATGGCGGTGAGAGTAGGCATAGTGGTGGCATTAGTTCATGCAATACCAACAACATCATTACATGCAGGCATGGCGGTGAGAGTAGCCATAGTGGTGGCATTAGGATGTGCAATATCAACATCATTACATGTAGGCATGGCGGTAAGAGTAGGCATAGTGGTGGCATTAGGACGTGCAATAAAACAACATCATTACATGCAGGCATGGTGGTAAGAGTAGGCATAGTGGTGGCATTAGGACATGCAATATCAACAACATCATTACATACAGGCATGGTGGTGAGAGTAGCCATAGTGGTGGCATTAGGACATGCAATATCAACAACATCATTACATGCAGGCATGGCAGTGAGAGTAGCCATAGTGGTGGCATTAGGACATGCAATATCAACAACATCATTGCATGCAGGCATGGTGCTGATGGTAGGCATAGTGGTACCATTAGGACGTGCAATATCAACAACATTATTACATGCAGGCATGGTGGGAAGAGTAGGCATAGTGGTGGCATTAGGACATGCAATATCAACTAGATCATTACATACGGGCATGGCGGTGAGAGTAGGCATAGTGGTGGCATTAGGACGTGCAATATCAACAACATCATTACATGCAGGCATGGCGGTGAGAATAGGCATAGTGGTGGCATTAGTTCATGCAATACCAACAACATCATTACATGCAGGCATGGCGGTGAGAGTAGCCATAGTGGTGGCATTAGGAAGTGCAATATCAACATCATTACATGCAGGCATGGCGGTAAGAGAAGGCATAGTGGGGGCATTAGGACGTGCAATGTCAACATCATTACATGCAGGCATGGCGGTGAGAGTAGGCATAGCAGTGGCATTCGGATGTGCAATATCAACAACATCATGACATGCAGGCATTCCGGTGATAGTAGGCATAGTGGTGGCATTAGGACGTGCAATACCAACAACATCATTACATGCAGGCATGGCGGTGAAAGTAGGCATAGTGTTGGCATTATAATGTGCAATATCAACAACATCATTACATGCAGGCATGGCGGTGAGAGTAGGCATAGTGGTGGCATTAGTTCATGCAATACCAACAACATCATTACATGCAGGCATGGCGGTGAGAGTAGCCATAGTGGTGGCATTAGGAAGTGCAATATCAACATCATTACATGCAGGCATGGCGGTAAGAGTAGGCATAGTGGTGGCATTAGGACGTGCAATAAAACAACATCATTACATGCAGGCATGGTGGTAAGAGTAGGCATAGTGGTGGCATTAGGACATGCAATATCAACAACATCATTACATGCAGGCATGGTGGTGAGAGTAGGCATAGTGGTGGCATTAGGACGTGCAATATCAAGAACATCATTACATGCAGGCATGGTGCTGAGAGTAGGCATAGTGGTGGCATTAGGACGTGCAATATCAACAACATCATTACATGCAGGCATGGCAGTGAAAGTAGGCATAGCGGTGGCATTAGGACGTGCAATATCAACAACATCATTACATGCAGGCATGGCGGTGAGAGTAGCCATATTGGTGGCATTAGGACATGCAATATCAACAACATCATTACATGCAGGCATGGCGGGGAGAGTAGGCATAGTGGTGGCATTAGGACGTGCAATATCAACAACATCATTGCATGCAGGCATGGTGCTGATGGTAGGCATAGTGGTAGCATTAGGACGTGCAATATCAACAACATCATTACATGCAGGCATGGTGGGAAGAGTAGGCATAGTGGTGGCATTAGGACATGCAATATCAACTAGATCATTACATACAGGCATGGCGGTGAGAGTAGGCATAGTGGTGGCATTAGGACGTGCAATATCAACATCATTACATGCAGGCATGGCGGTAAGAGTAGGCATAGTGGTGGCATTAGGACGTGCAATAAAACAACATCATTACATGCAGGCATGGTGGTAAGAGTAGGCATAGTTGTGGCATTAGGACGTGCAATATCAAGAACATCATTATATGCAGGCATGGTGCTGAGAGTAGGCATAGTGGTGGCATTAGGACGTGCAATATCAACAACATCATTACATGCAGGCATGGAAGTGAAAGTAGGCATAGCGGTGGCATTAGGACGTGCAATATCAACAACATCATTACATGCAGGCATGGCGGTGAGAGTAGCCATAGTGGTGGCATTAGGACATGCAATATCAACAACATCATTACATGCAGGCATGGAAGTGAAAGTAGGCATAGCGGTGGCATTAGGACGTGCAATATCAACAACATCATTACATGCAGGCATGGTGCTGAGAGTAGGCATAGTGGTGGCATTAGGACGTGCAATATCAACAACATCATTACATGCAGGCATGGAAGTGAAAGTAGGCATAGCGGTAGCATTAGGACGTGCAATATCAACAACATCATTACATGCAGGCATGGCGGTGAGAGTAGCCATAGTGGTGGCATTAGGACATGCAATATCAACAACATCATTGCATGAAGGCATGGTGCTGATGGTAGGCATAGTGGTAGCATTAGGACGTGCAATATCAACAACATTATTACATGCAGGCATGGTGGGAAGAGTAGGCATAGTGGTGGCATTAGGACATGTAATATCAAATAGATCATTACATAAAGGCATGGCGGTGAGAGTAGGCATAGTGGTGGCATTAGGACGTGCAATATCAACAACATCATTACATGCAGGCATGGTGGTGAGAGTAGGCATAGTGGTGGCATTAGGACGTGCAATATCAACAACATCATTACATGCAGGCATTCCGGTGATAGTAGGCATAGTGGTGGCATTAGGACGTGCAATACCAACAACATCATTACATACAGGCATGGCGGTGAGAGTAGGCATAGTGGTGGCATTAGGACGTGCAATATCAACAACATCAGTACATGCAGGCATGGCGGTGAGAGTAGGCATAGTGGTGGCATTAGGACGTGCAATATCAACAACATCATTACATGCAGGCATGGCGGTGAGAGTAGGCATAGTGGTGGCATTAGGACATGCAATATCAACAACATCATTACATGCAGGCATGGCAGTGAGAGTAGGAATAGTTGTGGCATTAGGACGTCCAATATCAACAACATCATTACATGCAGGCATGGCGGTGAGAGTAGGCATAGTGGTGGCATTAGGACGTGCAATATCAACAACATCATTAAATGCAGGCATGACAGTGAGAGTAGGCATAGTGGTGGCATTAGGACATGCAATATCAACAACATCATTACATGCAGGCATGGCGGTGAGAGTAGGCATAGTGGTGGCATTAGGACGTGCAATATCAACAACATCATTACATGCAGGCATGGCGATGAGAGTAGGCATAGTGGTGGCATTAGGACGTGCAATATCAACAACATCATTACATGTAGGCATGGCAGTGAGAGTAGGAATAGTTGTGGCATTACGACGTCCAATATCAACAACATCATTACATGCAGGCATGGCACTGAGAGTAGGAATAGTTGTGGCATTAGGACGTCCAATATCAACAACATCATTACATGCAGGCATGGCAGTGAGAGTAGGAATAGTTGTGGCATTAGGACGTGCAATATCAACAACATCATTACATGCAGGCATGGCGGTGAGAGTAGGCATAGTGGTGGCATTAGGGCGTGCAATATCAACAACATCATTACATGCAGGCATGGCAGTGAGAGTAGCCATAGTGGTGGCATTAGGACATGCAATATCAACAACATCATTGCATGCAGGCATGGTGCTGATGGTAGGCATAGTGGTGGCATTAGGACGTGCAATATCAACATCATTACATGCAGGCATGGCAGTGAGAGTAGCCATAGTGGTGGCATTAGGACATGCAATATCAACAACATCATTGCATGCAGGCATGGTGCTGATGGTAGGCATAGTGGTGGCATTAGGACGTGCAATATCAACATCATTACATGCAGGCATGGCGGTAAGAGTAGGCACAGTGGTGGCATTAGGACGTGCAATAGCAACAACATGATTACATGCAAGCATGGTGGTAAGAGTAGGCATAATGGTGGCATTATGACGTGCAATATCAAGAACATCATTACATGCAGGCATGGCGGTGAGAGTAGGCATAGTGGTGGCATTAGGACGTGCAATATCAACAACATCATTACATGCAGGCATGGCAGTGAAAGTAGGCATAGCGGTGGCATTAGGACATGCAATAGCAACAACATGATTACATGCAAGCATGGCGGTGAGAGTAGGCATAGCAGTGGCATTAGGACGTGCAATAGCAACAACAACATTACATGCAGGCATCACGGTGAGAGTAGTCATAGTGGTGGCATTATGACATGCAGTATCAACAACATCATTACATTAAGGCATGGTGGTGAGAGTAGGGATAGTGGTAGCATTAGGACATGCAATATCAACAACATCATTACATGCAGGCATGGTGGTGAGAGTAGGCATAGTGGTGGCATTAGTTCATGCAATTTCAACAAGATCATTACATACAGGCATGGCGGTGAGAGTAGGCCTAGTGGTGGCATTAGGACGTGCAATATCAAGAACATCATTACATGCAGGCATGGTGGTGAGAGTAGGCATAGTGGTGGCATTATGACATGCAGGATCAACAATATCATTACATTAAGGCATGGTGGTGAGAGTAGGCATAGTAGTAGCATTAGGACATGCAATTTCAACAAGATCATTACATACAGGCATGGCGGTGAGAGTAGGCATAGTGGTGGCATTAGGACGTGCAATATCAACATCATTACATGCAGGCATGGCGGTGAGAGTAGGCATAGTGGTGGCATTAGGACGTGCAATATCAACATCATTACATGCAAGCATGGCGGTAAGAGTAGGCATAGTGGTGGCATTAGGATGTGCAATATCAACATCATTACATGCAAGCATGGCGGTGAGAGTAGGCATAGTGGTGAATACCAACAACATCATTAAATGCAGGCATGGCGGTGAAAGTAGGCATAGTGTTGGCATTAGTTCATGCAATACCAACAACATCATTACATGCAGGCATGGCGGTGAGAGTAGCCATAGTGGTGGCATTAGGACGTGCAATATCAACATCATTACATGCAGGCATGGTGAGAAGAGTAGGCATAGTGGTGGCATTAGGACATGCAATATCAACTAGATCAATACATACAGGCATGGCGGTGAGAGTAGGCATAGTGGTGGCATTAGGACGTACAATATCAACAACATCATTACATGCAAGCATGGCGGTGAGAGTAGGCTTAGTGGTGGCATTAGGACGTGCAATATCAACAACATCATTACATGGAGGCATGACAGTGAGAGTAGGCATAGTGGTGGCATTAGGACATGCAATATCAACAACATCATTACATGCAGGCATGGCGGTGAGAGTAGGCATAGTGGTGGCATTAGGACGTGCAATATCAACAACATCATTACATGCAGGCATGGCGATGAGAGTAGGCATAGTGGTGGCATTAGGACGTGCAATATCAACAACATCATTACATGTAGGCATGGCAGTGAGAGTAGGAATAGTTGTGGCATTAGGACGTCCAATATCAACAACAACATTACATGCAGGCATGGCACTGAGAGTAGGAATAGTTGTGGCATTAGGACGTCCAATATCAACAACATCATTACATGCAGGCATGGCAGTGAGAGTAGGAATAGTTGTGGCATTAGGACGTGCAATATCAACAACATCATTACATGCAGGCATGGCTGTGAGAGTAGGCATAGTGGTGGCATTAGGGCGTGCAATATCAACAACATCATTACATGCAGGCATGGCAGTGAGAGTAGGCATAGTGGTGGCATTAGGACATGCAATATCAACAACATCATTGCATGCAGGCATGGTGCTGATGGTAGGCATAGTGGTGGCATTAGGACGTGCAATATCAACATCATTACATGCAGGCATGGCGGTAAGAGTAGGCATAGTGGTGGCATAAGGACGTGCAATATCAACAAAATCATTACATGCAGGCATGGTGGTAAGAGTAGGCATAGTGGTGGCATTAGGACGTGCAATATCAACAACATCATTACATGCAGGCATGGCAGTGAAAGTAGGCATAGCGGTGGCATTAGGACGTGCAATAGCAACAACATGATTACATGCAAGCATGGTGGTAAGAGTAGGCATAATGGTGGCATTATGACGTGCAATATCAAGAACATCATTACATGCAGGCATGGCGGTGAGAGTAGGCATAGTGGTGGCATTAGGACGTGCAATATCAACAACATCATTACATGCAGGCATGGCGGTAAGAGTTGGCATAGTGGTGGCATTAGGACGTGCAATAAAACAACATCATTACATGCAGGCATGGTGGTAAGAGTAGGCATAGTGGTGGCATTAGGACATGCAATATCAACAACATCATTACATACAGGCATGGTGGTGAGAGTAGGCATAGTGGTGGCATTAGGACGTGCAATATCAAGAACATCATTACATGCAGGCATGGTGCTGAGAGTAGGCATAGTGGTGGCATTAGGACGTGCAATATCAACAACATCATTACATGCAGGCATGGCAGTGAAAGTAGGCATAGCGGTGGCATTAGGACGTGCAATATCAACAACATCATTACATGCAGGCATGGCGGTGAGAGTAGCCATAGTGGTGGCATTAGGACATGCAATATCAACAACATCATTACATCCAGGCATGGCAGTGAGAGTAGCCATAGTGGTGGCATTAGGACATGCAATATCAACAACATCATTGCATGCAGGCATGGTGCTGATGGTAGGCATAGTGGTAGCATTATGACGTGCAATGTCAACAACATTATTACATGCAGGCATGGCGATGAGAGTAGGCATATTGGTGGCATTAGGATGTGCAATATCAACAACATCATTACATGCAGGCATGGTGGTGAGAGTAGGCATAGTGGTGGCATTAGGACGTGCTATATCAACTAGATCATTACATACAGGCATGGCGGTGAGAGTAGGCATAGTGGTGGCATTAGGATGTGCAATATCAACAACATCATTACATGCAGGCATGGTGGTGAGAGTAGGCATAGTGGTGGCTTTAGGACGTGCAATATCAACAACATCATTACATGCAGGCATTCCGGTGATAGTAGGCATAGTGGTGGCAATAGGACGTGCAATACCAACAACATCATTACATGCAGGCATGGCGGTGAGAGTAGGCATAGTGGTGGCATTAGGATGTGCAATATCAACAACATCATTACATGCAGACATGGTGGTGAGAGTAGGCATAGTGGTGGCATTAGGACGTGCAATATCAACAACATCATTACATGCAGGCATTCCGGTGATAGTAAGCATAGTGGTGGCATTAGGAGGTGCCATACCAACAACATCATTACATGCAGGCATGGCGGTGAGAGTAGGCATAGTGGTGGCATTAGGACGTGCAATATCAACAACATCAGTACATGCAGGCATGGCGGTGAGAGTAGGCATAGTGGTGGCATTAGGATGTGCAATATCAACAACATCATTACATGCAGGCATGGCGGTGAGAGTAGGCATTGTGGTGGCATTAGGACGTGCAATATCAACAACATCATTACATGCAGGCATCGCAGTGAGAGTAGGAATAGTTGTGGCATTAGGACGTCCAATATCAACAACATCATTACATGCAGGCATGGCAGTGAGAGTAGGAATAGTTGTGGCATTAGGGCGTCCAATATCAACAACATCATTACATGCAGGCATGGCAGTGAGAGTAGGAATAGTTGTGGAATTAGGACGTCCAATATCAACAACATCATTACATACAGGTATGGCAGTGAGAGTAGGAATAGTTGTGGCATTAGGACATGCAATATCAACAACATCATTACATGCAGGCATGGTGAGAAGAGTAGGCATAGTGGTGGCATTAGGACATGCAATATCAACTAGATCAATACATACAGGCATGGCGGTGAGAGTAGGCATAGTGGTGGCATTAGGACGTACAATATCAACAACATCATTACATGCAAGCATGGCGGTGAGAGTAGGCTTAGTGGTGGCATTAGGACGTGCAATATCAACAACATCATTACATGGAGGCATGACAGTGAGAGTAGGCATAGTGGTGGCATTAGGACATGCAATATCAACAACATCATTACATGCAGGCATGGCGGTGAGAGTAGGCATAATGGTGGCATTAGGACGTGCAATATCAACAACATCATTACATGCAGGCATGGCGATGAGAGTAGGCATAGTGGTGGCATTAGGACGTGCAATATCAACAACATCATTACATGTAGGCATGGCAGTGAGAGTAGGAATAGTTGTGGCATTAGGACGTGCAATATCAACAACATCATTACATGGAGGCATGACAGTGAGAGTAGGCATAGTGGTGGCATTAGGACGTGCAATATCAACATCATCACATGCAGGCATGGTGGTGAGAGTAGGCATAGTGGTGGCATTAGGACGTGCAATATCAACAACATCATTACATGCAGGCATGGTGCTGATGGTAGGCATAGTGGTGGCATTAGGATGTGCAATATCAACAACATCATTACATGCAGGCATGGCGGTGAGAGTAGGCATAGTGGTGGCATTAGGACGTGCAATATCAACAGCATTACATGCAGGCATGGTGGTGAGAGTAGGCATAGTGGTGGCATTAGGACGTGCAATATCAACAACATCATTGCATGCAGGCATGGTGGTAAGAGTAGGCATAATGGTGGCATTAGGACGTGCAATATCAACAACATCATTGCATGCAGGCATGGTGGTAAGAGTAGGCATAATGGTGGCATTAGGACGTGCAATATCAACAACATCATTACATTAAGGCATGGCGGTAAGAGTAGGCATAGTGGTGGCATTAGGACGTGTAATAACAACATCATAACATGCAGGCATGGCGGTGAGAGTAGGCATAGTGGTGGCATTAGGACGTGCATTACCAACAACATCATCACATGCAGGCATGGCGGTGAGAGTAGGCATAGTGGTGAATACCAACAACATCATTACATGCAGGCATGGCGGTGAGGGTAGGGATAGTGGTGGCATTAGGACGTGCAATATCAACAACATCATTACATGCAGGCATGGCGGTGAGAGTAGGCATAGTGGTGGCATTAGGACGTGCATTACCAACAACATCATCACATGCAGGCATGGCGGTGAGAGTAGGCATAGTGGTGAATACCAACAACATCATTACATGCAGGCATGGCGGTGAGGGTAGGGATAGTGGTGGCATTAGGACGTGCAATATCAACAACATCATTACATGCAGGCATGGCAGTGAGAGTAGGCATAGTGGTGGCATTAGGACGTGCAATACCAACAACATCATTACATGCAGGCATGGCGGTGAGAGTAGGCATAATGGTGAATACCAACAACATCATGACATGCAGGCATGGTGGTGAGAGTAGGCATAGTGGTGGCATTAGGATGTGCAATATCAACATCTTGACATGCAGGCATGGTGGTGAGAGTAGGCATAGTGGTGGCATTAGGATGTGCAATATCAACATCATTACATGCAGGCATGGCGGTGAGAGTAGCCATAGTGGTAGCATTAGGAAGTGCAATATCAACATCATTACATGCAGGCATGGCGGTAAGGGTAGGCATAATGATGGCATTAGGACGTGCAATATCAACAAGATCATTACATGCAGGTATGGCGGTGAGAGTAGGCATAGTGGTGAATAGCAACAACATCATTACATGCAGGCATGGCGGTGAGAGTAGGCATAGTGGTGTCATTAGGACGTGCAATATCAACAACATCATTACATGCAGGCATGGCGGTGAGAGTAGGCATAGTGGTGAATACCAACAACATCATTACATGCAGGCTTGGCGGTGAGAGTAGGCATAGTGGTGAATACCAACAACATCATTACATGCAGGCATGGCAGTGATAGTAGGCATAGTGGTAGCATTAGGACGTGCAATATCAACAACATCATTACATGCAGGCATGGCGGTGAGAGTAGGCATAGTGGTGGCATTAGGAAGTGCAATATCAACATCATTACATGCAGGCATGGCGGTAAGAGTAGGCATAGTGGTGGCATTAGGACGTGCAATATCAACATTATTACATGCAGGCATGGCGGTGAGAGTAGGCATAGTGGTGGCATTAGAACGTGCAATATCAACGTCCTTACATGCGGACATGGCGGTGAGAGTAGGCATAATGGTGGCATTAGGACGTGCAATATCAACAACACCATTACATGCAGGCATGGCGGTAAGAGTAGGCATAATGGTGGCATTATGACATGCAATATCAACAACATTATTACATGCAGGCATGGTGTGAAGAGTAGGCATAGTGGTGGCATTGGAACGTGCAATATCAAGAACATCATTACATGCAGGCATGGTGCTGAGTGTAGGCATAGTGGTGGCATTAGGACGTGCAATATCAACAACATCATTACATTAAGGCATGGCGGTGAGAGTAGGCATAGTGGTAGCATTAGGACGTGCAATATCAACATCATTACATGCAGGCATGGCAGTGAGAGTAGGCATAGTGGTGGCATTATGACATGCAGTATCAACAACATCATTACATTAAGGCATGGTGGTGAGAGTAGGCATAGTGGTGGCATTAGGACGTGCAATATCAACAACATCATTACATGCAGGCATGGTGGTGAGAGTAGGCATAGTGGTGGCTTTAGGACGTGCAATATCAACAACATCATTACATGCAGGCATGGTGGTCAGAGTAGGCATAGTGGTGGCATTAGGACGTGCAATATCAACAACATCATTACATGCAGGCATGGTGGTAATAATAGGCATAGTGGTGGCATTAGGACGTGCAATATCAACATCATTACATGCAGGCAGGCTGGTGAGAGTAGGCATAGTGGTAGCATTAGTATGTGCAATATCAACAACATCATTACATGCAGGCATGGCGATGAGAGTAGGCATAATGGTGGCATTAGGACGTGCATTATCAACAACATCATTACATGCAGGCATGGCGGTAAGAGTAGGCATAGTGGTAGCATTAGTATGTGCAATATCAACAACATCATTACATGCAGGCATGGCGATGAGAGTAGGCATAATGGTGGCATTAGGACGTGCAATATCAACAACATCATTACATGCAGGCATGGTGGTGAGAGTAGGCATAGTGGTGGCATTAGGATGTGCAATACCAAAAACATCAGTACATGCAGGCATGGCGGTGAGAGTAGGCATAGTGGTGAATACCAACAACATCATTACATGCAGGCATGGCGGTAAGAGTAGGCATAGTGGTGGCATTAGGACGTGCGATATCAACATCATGACATGCAGGCATGGTGGTAAGAGTAGGCATAGTGGTGGCATTAGGACGTGCAATATCAACAGCATTACATGCAGGCATGGTGGTAATAATAGGCATAGTGGTGGCATTAGGACGTGCAATATCAACATCATTAGATGCAGGCACGCTGGTGAGAGTAGGCATAGTGGTGGCATTAGGACGTGCAATATCAACAAGATCATTACATGCAGGCATGGTGCTGAGGGTAGGCATAGTGGTGGCATTAGGACGTGCAATACCAACAACATCATTACATGCAGGCATGGCGGTAAGAGTAGCCATAGTGGTGGCATTAGGACGTGCAATACCAACAACATCATTACATGCAGGCATGGTGGTGAGAGTAGGCATAGTGGTGGCATTAGGACGTGCAATATCAACATCATTACATGCAGGCATGGTGGTGAGAGTAGGCATAGTGGTGGCATTAGGACGTGCAATATCAACAACATCATTACATGCAGGCATGGTGCTGATGGTAGGCATAGTGGTGGCATTAGGACGTGCAATATCAACATCATTACATGCAGGCATGGCGGTAAGAGTAGGCATAGTGGTGGCATTAGGACGTGCAATATCAACAAAATCATTACATGCAGGCATGGTGGTAAGAGTAGGCATAGTGGTGGCATTAGGACGTGCAATATCAACAACATCATTACATGCAGGCATGGCAGTGAAAGTAGGCATAGCGGTGGCATTAGGACGTGCAATAGCAACAACATGATTACATGCAAGCATGGTGGTAAGAGTAGGCATAATGGTGGCATTATGACGTGCAATATCAAGAACATCATTACATGCAGGCATGGCGGTGAGAGTAGGCATAGTGGTGGCATTAGGACGTGCAATATCAACAACATCATTACATGCAGGCATGGCAGTGAAAGTAGGCATAGCGGTGGCATTAGGACGTGCAATAGCAACAACATGATTACATGCAAGCATGTCGGTGAGAGTAGGCATAGCAGTGGCATTAGGACGAGCAATAGCAACAACAACATTACATGCAGGCATCACGGTGAGAGTAGGCATAGTAGTGGCATTATGACATGCAGTATCAACAACATCATTACATTAAGGCATGGTGGTGAGAGTAGGCATAGTGGTGGCATTAGTTCATGCAATTTCAACAAGATCATTACATACAGGCATGGCGGTGAGAGTAGGCCTAGTGGTGGCATTAGGACGTGCAATGTCAACAACATCATTACCCGCAGGCATGGTGGTAATAAAAGGCATAGTGGTGGCATTAGGATGTGCAATATCAACATCATTACATGCAGGCATGGCGGTAAGAGTAGGCATAGTGGTGGCATTAGGACGTGCAATATCAGCAAGATCATTACATGCAGGCATGGCAGTGAGAGTAGGCATAGTGGTGGCATTAGGACGTGCAATACCAACAACATCATTACATGCAGGCATGACAGTGAGAGCAGGCATAGTGGTGGCATTAGGACGTGCAATACCAACAACACCATTACATGCATGCATGGCGGTGAGAGTAGGCATAGTGGCAAATACCAACAACATCATTACATGCAGGCATGGCGGTGAGAGTAGGCATAGTGGTGGCATTAGGACGTGCAATATCAACAACATCATTACATACAGGCATGACAGTGAGAGTAGGCATAGTGGTGGCATTAGGACATGCAATATCAACAACATCATTACATGCAGGCATGGCGGTGAGAGTAGGCATAGTGGTGGCATTAGGACTTGCAATATCAACAACATCATTACATGCAGGCATGCGGTGAGAGTAGGCATAGTGGTGGCATTAGGACTTGCAATATCAACAACATCATTACATGCAGGCATGGTGGTCAGAGTAGGCACAGTGGTGGCATTAGGACGTGCAATATCAACAACATCATTACATGCAGGCATGGTGGTAATAATAGGCATAGTGGTGGCTTTAGGACGTGCAATATCAACAACATCATTACATGCAGGCATGGTGGTGAGAGTAGGCATAGTGGTGGCATTAGGATGTGCAATATCAACATCATTTCATGCAGGCATGGTGGTCAGAGTAGGCATAGTGGTGGCATTACGACGTGCAATATCAACATCATTACATGCAGGCAGGCTGGTGAGAGTAGGCATAGTGGTAGCATTAGTATGTGCAATATCAACAACATCATTACATGCAGGCATGGCGATGAGAGTAGGCATAATGGTGGCATTAGGACGTGCAATATCAACAACATCATTACATGCAGGCATGGCGGTAAGAGTAGGCATAGTGGTGGCATTAGGACGTGCAATATCAACATCATTACATGCAGGCACGCTGGTGAGAGTAGGCATAGTGGTAGCATTAGTATGTGCAATACCAAAAACATCAGTACATGCAGGCATGGTGGTGAGAGTAGGCATAGTGGTGAATACCAACAACATCATTACATGCAGGCATGTCGGTAAGAGTAGGCATAGTGGTGGCATTAGGACGTGCAATATCAACATCATGACATGCAGGCATGGTGGTAAGAGTAGGCATAGTGGTGGCATTAGGACGTGCAATATCAACATCATTACATGCAGGCATGGTGGTAATAATAGGCATAGTGGTGGCATTAGGACGTGCAATATCAACATCATTAGATGCAGGCACGCTGGTGAGAGTAGGCATAGTGGTTGCATTAGGACGTGCAATATCAACAAGATCATTACATGCAGGCATGGTGCTGAGGGTAGGCATAGTGGTGGCATTAGGACGTGCAATACCAACAACATCATTACATGCAGGCATGGCGGTGAGAGTAGCCATAGTGGTGGCATTAGGACGTGCAATACCAACAACATCATTACATGCAGGCATGGTGGTGAGAGTAGGCATAATGGTGGCATTAGGACGTGCAATATCAACATCATTACATGCAGGCATGGTGGTGAGAGTAGGCATAGTGGTGGCATTAGGACGTGCAATATCAACAACATCATTACATGCAGGCATGGTGCTGATGGTAGGCATAGTGGTGGCATTAGGAGGTGCAATATCAACAACATCATTACATGCAGGCATGGCGGTGAGAGTAGGCATAGTGGTGGCATTAGGACGTGCAATATCAACAGCATTACATGCAGGCATGGTGGTGAGAGTAGGCATAGTGGTGGCATTAGGACGTGCAATATCAACAACATCATTACATGCAGGCATGGTGCTGATGGTAGGCATAGTGGTGGCATTAGGACGTGCAATATCAACAACATCATTACATGCAGGCATGGTGGTAAGAGTAGGCATAATGGTGGCATTAGGACGTGCAATATCAACAACATCATTGCATGCAGGCATGGTGGTAAGAGTAGGCATAATGGTGGCATTAGGACGTGCAATATCAACAACATCATTACATTAAGGCATGGCGGTAAGAGTAGGCATAGTGGTGGCATTAGGACGTGTAATAACAACATCATTACATGCAGGCATGGCGGTCAGAGTAGGCATAGTGGTGAATACCAACAACATCATTACATGCAGGCATGGCAGTGAGGGTAGGGATAGTGGTGGCATTAGGACATGCAATATCAACAACATCATTACATGCAGGCATGGCGGTGAGAGTAGGCATAGTGGTGGCATTAGGACGTGCATTACCAACAACATCATCACATGCAGGCATGGCGGTGAGAGTAGGCATAGTGGTGAATACCAACAACATCATTACATGCAGGCATGGCGGTGAGGGTAGGGATAGTGGTGGCATTAGGACGTGCAATATCAACAACATCATTACATGCAGGCATGGCAGTGAGAGTAGGCATAGTGGTGGCATTAGGACGTGCAATACCAACAACATCATTACATGCAGGCATGGCGGTGAGAGTAGGCATAATGGTGAATACCAACAACATCATGACATGCAGGCATGGTGGTGAGAGTAGGCATAGTGGTGGCATTAGGACGTGCAATATCAACATCTTGACATGCAGGCATGGTGGTGAGAGTAGGCATAGTGGTGACATTAGGACGTGCAATATCAACATCTTGACATGCAGGCATGGTGGTGAGAGTAGGCATAGTGGTGGCATTAGGATGTGCATTACCAACAACATCATTACATGCAGGCATGGCAGTGAGAGTAGCCATAGTGGTAGCATTAGGAAGTGCAATATCAACATCATTACATGCAGGCATGGCGGTAAGGGTAGGCATAATGATGGCATTAGGACGTGCAATATCAACAAGATCATTACATGCAGGCATGGCGGTGAGAGTAGGCATAGTGGTGAATACCAACAACATCATTACATGCAGGCTTGGCGGTGAGAGTAGGCATAGTGGTGAATACCAACAACATCATTACATGCAGGCATGGCAGTGATAGTAGGCATAGTGGTAGCATTAGGACGTGCAATATCAACATCATTACATGCAGGCATGGCGGTAAGAGTAGGCATAGTGGTGGCATTAGGACGTGCAATATCAACATCATTACATGCAGGCATGGCGGTGAGAGTAGGCATAGTGGTGGCATTAGAACGTGCAATATCAACGTCCTTACATGCGGACATGGCGGTGAGAGTAGGCATAATGGTGGCATTAGGACGTGCAATATCAACAACATCATTACATGCTGGCATGGCGGTAAGAGTAGGCATAATGGTGGCATTATGACATGCAATATCAACAACATTATTACATGCAGGCATGGTGTGAAGAGTAGGCATAGTGGTGGCATTGGAACGTGCAATATAAAGAACATCATTACATGCAGGCATGGTGCTGAGTGTAGGCATAGTGGTGGCATTAGGACGTGCAATATCAACAACATCATTACATTAAGGCATGGCGGTGAGAGTAGGCATAGTGGTAGCATTAGGACGTGCAATATCAACATCATTACATGCAGGCATGGCAGTGAGAGTAGGCATAGTGGTGGCATTATGACATGCAGTATCAACAACATCATTACATTAAGGCATGGTGGTGAGAGTAGGCATAGTGGTGGCATTAGGACGTGCAATATCAACAACATCATTACATGCAGGCATGGTGGTGAGAGTAGGCATAGTGGTGGCTTTAGGACGTGCAATATCAACAACATCATTACATGCAGGCATGGTGGTCAGAGTAGGCATAGTGGTGGCATTAGGACGTGCAATATCAACAACATCATTACATGCAGGCATGGTGGTAATAATAGGCATAGTGGTGGCATTAGGACGTGCAATATCAACATCAATACATGCAGGCAGGCTGGTGAGAGTAGGCATAGTGGTAGCATTAGTATGTGCAATATCAACAACATCATTACATGCAGGCATGGCGATGAGAGTAGGCATAATGGTGGCATTAGGACGTGCACTATCAACAACATCATTACATGCAGGCATGGCGGTAAGAGTAGGCATAGTGGTGGCATTAGGACGTGCAATATCAACATCATTACATGCAGGCACGCTGGTGAGAGTAGGCATAGTGGTAGCATTAGTATGTGCAATATCAACAACATCATTACATGCAGGCATGGTGGTGAGAGTAGCCATAATGGTGGCATTAGGACGTGCAATATCAACATCATTACATCAAGGCACGCTGGTGAGAGTAGGCATAATGGTGGCATTAGGACGTGCAATATCAACAACATCATTACATGCAGGCATGGTGGTGAGAGTAGGCATAGTGGTGGCATTAGGATGTGCAATACCAAAAACATCAGTACATGCAGGCATGGCGGTGAGAGTAGGCATAGTGGTGAATACCAACAACATCATTACATGCAGGCATGGCGGTAAGAGCAGGCATAGTGGTGGCATTAGGACGTGCGATATCAACATCATGACATGCAGGCATGGTGGTAAGAGTAGGCATAGTGGTGGCATTAGGACGTGCAATATCAACAGCATTACATGCAGGCATGGTGGTAATAATAGGCATAGTGGTGGCATTAGGACGTGCAATATCAACATCATTAGATGCAGGCACGCTGGTGAGAGTAGGCATAGTGGTGGCATTAGGACGTGCAATATCAACAAGATCATTACATGCAGGCATGGTGCTGAGGGTAGGCATAGTGGTGGCATTAGGACGTGCAATACCAACAACATCATTACATGCAGGCATGGCGGTGAGAGTAGCCATAGTGGTGGCATTAGGACGTGCAATACCAACAACATCATTACATGCAGGCATGGTGGTGAGAGTAGGCATAGTGGTGGCATTAGGACGTGCAATATCAACATCATCACATGCAGGCATGGTGGTGAGAGTAGGCATAGTGGTGGCATTAGGACGTGCAATATCAACAACATCATTACATGCAGGCATGGTGCTGATGGTAGGCATAGTGGTGGCATTAGGATGTGCAATATCAACAACATCATTACATGCAGGCATGGCGGTGAGAGTAGGCATAGTGGTGGCATTAGGACGTGCAATATCAACAGCATTACATGCAGGCATGGTGGTGAGAGTAGGCATAGTGGTGGCATTAGGACGTGCAATATCAACAACATCATTACATGCAGGCATGGTGCTGATGGTAGGCATAGTAGTGGCATTAGGACGTGCAATATCAACAACATCATTACATGCAGGCATGGTGGTAAGGGTAGGCATAATGGTGGCATTAGGACGTGCAATACCAACAACATCATTACATGCAGGCATGGTGGGAAGAGTAGGCATGGTGTTGACATTAGGAAGTGCAATATCATCAGCATCATTACATGCAGGCATGGTGGTCAGAGTCGGCATAGTGGTGGCATTAAGACGTGCAATATCAACAACATCATTACATGCAGGCATGGCGGTGAGAGTAGGCATAGTGGTGGCATTAGGACGTGCAATATCAACAACATCATTACATGCAGGCATGGTGGTAAGAGTAGGCATAATGGTGGCATTAGGACGTGCAATATCAACAACATCATTACATGAAGGCATGGTGGTAAGAGTAGGCATAGTGGTGGCATTAGGACGTGCAATATCAACAACATCATTACATGCAGGCATGGTGGTAAGAGTAGGCATAGTGGTGGCATTAGGACGTGCAATATCAAGAACATCATTACATGCAGGCATGGTGGTGAGAGTAGGCATAGTGGTGGCATTAGGACGTGCAATATCAACAACATCATTACATGCAGGCATGGCGGTGAGAGTAGGCATAGTGGTGGCATTAGGACGTGCAATATCAAGAACATCATTACATGCAGGCATGGTGCTGAGAGTAGGCATAGTGGTGGCATTAGGACGTACAATATCAACATCATTACATGCAGGCACGGCGGTAAGAGTAGGCATAATGGTGGCATTATGACGTGCAATATCAAGAACATCATTACATGCAGGCATGGCGGTGAGAGTAGGCATAGTGGTGGCATTAGGACGTGCAATATCAACAACATCATTACATGCAGGCATGGCGTTGAGAGTCGGCATAGTGGTGGCATTAGGACGTGCAATATCAACATCATTACATGCAGGCATGGCGGTAAGAGTAGGCATAGTGGTGGCATTAGGACGTGCAATATCAACATCATTACATGCAGGCATGGCGGTGAGAGTAGGCATAGTGGTGGCATTAGGATGTGCAATACCAAAAACATCAGTACATGCAGGCATGGCGGTGAGAGTAGGCATAGTGGTGAATACCAACAACATCATTACATGCAGGCATGGCGGTAAGAGTAGGCATAGTGGTGGCATTAGGACGTGCAATATCAACATCATGACATGCAGGCATGGTGGTAAGAGTAGGCATAGTGGTGGCATTAGGACGTGCAATATCAACAACATCATTACATGCAGGCATGGCGTTGAGAGTAGCCATAGTGGTGGCATTAGGACGTGCAATACCAACAACATCATTACATGCAGGCATGGTGGTGAGAGTAGGCATAGTGGTGGCATTAGGACGTGCAATACCAACAACATCATTACATGCAGGCATGGTGGTGAGAGTAGGCATAGTGGTGGCATTAGGACGTGCAATATCAACATCATCACATGCAGGCATGGTGGTGAGAGTAGGCATAGTGGTGGCATTAGGACGTGCAATATCAACAACATCATTACATGCAGGCATGGTGCTGATGGTAGGCATAGTGGTGGCATTAGGATGTGCAATATCAACAACATCATTACATGCAGGCATGGCGGTGAGAGTAGGCATAGTGGTGGCATTAGGACGTGCAATATCAACAGCATTACATGCAGGCATGGTGGTGAGAGTAGGCATAGTGGTGGCATTAGGACGTGCAATATCAACAACATCATTACATGCAGGCATGGTGGTAAGGGTAGGCATAATGGTGGCATTAGGACGTGCAATACCAACAACATCATTACATGCAGGCATGGTGGGAAGAGTAGGCATAGTGTTGACATTAGGAAGTGCAATATCATCAGCATCATTACATGCAGGCATGGTGGTCAGAGTCGGCATAGTGGTGGCATTAAGACGTGCAATATCAACAACATCATTACATGCAGGCATGGCGGTGAGAGTAGGCATAGTGGTGGCATTAGGACGTGCAATATCAACAACATCATTACATGCAGGCATGGTGGTAAGAGTAGGCATAATGGTGGCATTAGGACGTGCAATATCAACAACATCATTACATGAAGGCATGGTGGTAAGAGTAGGCATAGTGGTGGCATTAGGACGTGCAATATCAACAACATCATTTTATGCAGGCATGGCAGTGAGAGTAGGCATAGTGGTGGCATTAGGACGTGCAATACCAACAACATCATTACATGCAGGCATGGCGGTCAGAGTAGGCATAGTGGTGAATACCAACAACATCATTACATGCAGGCATGGCAGTGAGGGTAGGGATAGTGGTGGCATTAGGACGTGCAATATCAACAACATCATTACATGCAGGCATGGCGGTGAGAGTAGGCATAGTGGTGGCATTAGGACGTGCATTACCAACAACATCATTACATGCAGGCATGGCGGTGAGAGTAGGCATAGTGGTGAATACCAACAACATCATTACATGCAGGCATGGCGGTGAGGGTAGGGATAGTGGTGGCATTAGGACGTGCAATATCAACAACATCATTATATGCAGGCATGGCAGTGAGAGTAGGCATAGTGGTGGCATTATGACATGCAGTATCAACAACATCATTACATTAAGGCATGGTGGTGAGAGTAGGCATAGTGGTGGCATTAGGACGTGCAATACCAACAACATCATTACATGCAGGCATGGCGGTCAGAGTAGGCATAGTGGTGAATACCAACAACATCATTACATGCAGGCATGGCAGTGAGGGTAGGGATAGTGGTGGCATTAGGACGTGCAATATCAACAACATCATTACATGCAGGCATGGCGGTGAGAGTAGGCATAGTGGTGGCATTAGGACGTGCATTACCAACAACATCATTACATGCAGGCATGGCGGTGAGAGTAGGCATAGTGGTGAATACCAACAACATCATTACATGCAGGCATGGCGGTGAGGGTAGGGATAGTGGTGGCATTAGGACGTGCAATATCAACAACATCATTATATGCAGGCATGGCAGTGAGAGTAGGCATAGTGGTGGCATTAGGACGTGCAATACCAACAACATCATTACATGCAGGCATGGCGGTGAGAGTAGGCATAATGGTGAATACCAACAACATCATGACATGCAGGCATGGTGGTGAGAGTAGGCATAGTGGTGGCATTAGGACGTGCAATATCAACATCATGACATGCAGGCATGGCGGTGAGAGTAGGCATAGTGGTGGCATTAGGACATGCAATATCAACATCATTACATTAAGGCATGGTGGTGAGAGTAGGCATAGTGGTGGCATTAGGACGTGCATTACCAACAACATCATTACATGCAGGCATGGCGGTGAGAGTAGGCATAGTGGTGGCATTAGAACGTGCAATATCAACATCCTTACATGCGGACATGGCGGTGAGAGTAGGCATAATGGTGGCATTAGGACGTGCAATATCAACAACATCATTACATGCAGGCATGGCGGTAAGAGTAGGCATAATGGTGGAATTATGACATGCAATATCAACAACATTATTACATGCAGGCATGGTGTGAAGAGTAGGCATAGTGGTGGCATTGGAACGTGCAATATCAAGAACATCATTACATGCAGGCATGGTGCTGAGAGTAGGCATAGTGGTGGCATTAGGACGTGCAATATCAACAACATCATTACATTAAGGCATGGCGGTGAGAGTAGGCATAGTGGTAGCATTAGGACGTGCAATATCAACATCATTACATGCAGGCATGGCAGTGAGAGTAGGCATAGCGGTGGCATTAGGACGTGCAATAGCAACAACAACATTACATGTAGGCATGGTAGTGAGAGTAGGCATAGTGGTGGCATTATGACATGCAGTATCAACAACCTCATTACATTAAGGCATGGTGGTGAGAGTAGGCATAGTGGTAGCATTAGGACGTGCAATAGCAAAAAGATCATTACATGCAGGCATTGTGGGAAGAGTAGGCATAGTGTTGGCATTAGGACGTTCAATATCAACAACATCATTACATTAAGGAATGCTGGTAAGAGTAGGCATAGTGGTGGCATTAGGACGTGCAATATCAACAACATCATTACATGCAGGCATGGTGGTAATAATAGGCATAGTGGTAGCATTAGTATGTGCAATATCAACAACATCATTGCATGCAGGCATGGCGATGAGAGTAGGCATAGTGGTGGCATTAGGACGTCCAATATCAACAACATCATTACATGCAGGCATGGTGGTCAGAGTAGGCATAGTGGTGGCATTAGGACGTGCAATATCAACAACATCATTACATGCAGGCATGGTGGTAATAATAGGCATAGTGGTAGCATTAGTATGTGCAATATCAACAACATCATTGCATGCAGGCATGGCGATGAGAGTAGGCATAGTGGTGGCATTAGGACGTCCAATACCAACAACATCATTACATGCAGGCATGGCGGTGATAGTAGGCATAGTGGTAGCATTAGGACGTGCAATATCAACATCATTACATGCAGGCATGGTGGTAAGAGTAGGCATAGTGGTGGCATTAGGACGTGCAATATCAACATCATTACATGCAGGCATGGCGGTGAGAGTAGGCATAGTGGTGGCATTAGAACGTGCAATATCAATGTCCTTACATGCGGACATGGCGGTGAGAGTAGGCATAATGGTGGCATTAGGACGTGCAATATCAACAACATCATTACATGCAGGCATGGCGGTAAGAGTAGGCATAATGGTGGCATTATGACATGCAATATCAACAACATTATTACATGCAGGCATGGTGTGAAAAGTAGGCATAGTGGTGGCATTAGGACGTGCAATATCAACAACATCATTACATGAAGGCATGGTGGAAAGAGAAGGCATAGTGGTGGCATTAGGACGTGCAATATCAACAACATCATTACATGCAGGCATGGTGGTAAGAGTAGGCATAGTGGTGGCATTATGACATGCAGTATCAACAACATCATTACATTAAGGCATGGTGGTAAGAGTAGGCATAATGGTGGCATTAGGACGTGCAATATCAACAACATCATTACATGAAGGCATGGTGGTAAGAGTAGGCATAGTGGTGGCATTAGGACGTGCAATATCAACAACATCATTACATGCAGGCATGGTGGTAAGAGTAGGCATAGTGGTGGCATTATGACATGCAGTATCAACAACATCATTACATTAAGGCATGGCGGTAAGAGTAGGCATAGTGGTGGAATTAGGACATGCAATATCAACAACATCATAACATGCAGGCATGGCAGTGAGAGTAGGCATAGTGGTGGCATTATGACATGCAGTATCAACAACATCATTACATTAAGGCATGGGGTGAGAGTAGGCATAGTGGTGGCATTAGGACGTGCAATACCAACAACATCATTACATGCAGACATGTCGGTGAGAGTAGGCATAGTGGTGAATACCAACAACATCATTACATGCAGGCATGGCGGTGAGGGTAGGGATAGTGGTGGCATTAGGACGTGCAATATCAACAACATCATTACATGCAGGCATGGCGGTGAGAGTAGGCATAGCGGTGGCATTAAGACGTGCATTACCAACAACATCATTACATGCAGGCATGGCGGTGAGAGTAGCCATAGTGGTAGCATTAGGAAGTACAATATCAACATCATTACATGCAGGCATGGCGGTAAGAGTAGGCATAATGATGGAATTAGGATGTGCAATATCAACAAGATCATTACATGCAGGCATGGCAGTGAGAGTAGGCATAATGGTGGCATTAGGACGTGCAATATCAAAAACATCATTACATGCAGGCATGGCGGTAAGAGTAGGCATAATGGTGGCATTATGACATGCAATATCAACAACATTATTACATGCAGGCATGGTGTGAAGAGTAGGCATAGTGGTGGCATTAGGACGTGCAATGTCAAGAACATCATTACATGCAGGCATGGTGCTGAGAGTAGGCATAGTGGTGGCATTAAGACGTGCAATATCAACAACATCATTACATTAAGGCATGGTGGTGAGAGTAGGCATAGTGGTAGCATTAGGACGTGCAATATCAACATCATTACATGCAGGCATGGCAGTGAGAGTAGGCATAGCGGTGGCATTAGGACGCTCCCACAATATGTACACTTGCCACTCCCACAATATGTACACTACTACCTGCTTCTCACACTCACGTGGGACCATAGCCTGGACTGTCCTAACCACCACCATAATAATGGCCCTCACCAACTCTACACCCTGCAACCTGCAAGAGAGAAACCTGCGACTTAGAGCTAGGCTCCCACGACTTTACGACATCAAAAATAAGAGAACCAACCCACCAGTACCCACGCGCACCTCCACTACCATTAATCCTAACCTCCTAGACTCTGCGACGATAAATCGTCCTCAACCACTTGATTACCCATACTACAAACAGAGGAGACCCAACCACCCCATTCCCAGAACTGCCAAAGATAACACGATAAATCCAACACTATCAGGAGCCCTTATTAATGCTAGGTCCCTCATAGCACACAATACCGAAATAGCAGATATACTGTCTTTGGACAATCTAGATATCCTTGCTGTCACTGAAACCTGGCTTCATGATGCAGCTGGCCCTGCCCTCTCGACTGCCATACCAGATAACTTCAATATCCTTAGAGTCGACCGACCCAACACTAGAGGAGGTGGCCTGGCCATCATAACCAAAACACATCTAGCTGCCAGACTCACCCCACACCCAGCTCTCACATCGTGCGAACTTCTCTCAGCTAAATTACCTATCTCAAACAACAGCACACTAACAATACTTCTTGTGTACAGACCACCAGGCCCACTAGGCAACTTTGAGGAAGACCTATCAAGCCTCCTCACTGACAGCATTAAAGACTCCACTCAGCTCCTCCTACTAGGCGACTTTAACCTAGGCTTTAATGACGCTGAAGACAAACAAGCACAAGCAATCCAATCTATTCTAGCCAATCACGACATCACCCAAAATGTCCTAGCTCCTACACATACAAAAGGCCGCACGCTAGACTGGATAGCCAACCACAACTGCAACATCACCATCTCCAGTATCCTACCTCAAATATGGACTGACCACCATCTTATATGCTTCACAGCCAACATCGAACCTCCCAAACCCAATAAGAATAAAATAGCACCCCCCATGCCAACAAGAAGTAAAAAAGAAATCACAGCCGAAAAACTATTTCCACTTCTCCTACCAACTCTCATAGCTAGTCCTAATGACTCCAACCCTAGTGAGTTAGTTGAATCATTTAACAACGCCATGACCAAAGCTCTAGACTTGATTGCCCCTACCAAACTTCATAAAAGTAAACGTGAAACTCACCTCAACTCTTGGTTCACCCCCCATCTCAAAGAAATGCGTATCCAAAAACGCAAACTCCAAGCTATTTGGAGGCATACTCCCTCTGCCGACAATAAAACCACACTTGCCAACTTTGCCAAAAAATACAAAAAGGAAATTATTCAAACGAAAAAAGACTCATTCAATCATAGAATCAGTAAAGCCAATTCTAATTCCAAAGAGCTCTTCACTATTCTTCGTGAATTGGAAAACCCTATTGCCCCCACAGACAATGTCCCCAAGGACAAATCCTGGTGCACTAGCATCCAAAATGCTCTAGCAAATAAAATCACAACCCTTCAATCTAAAATTGCTGAGAAAAAAGCCTCCTTGCGCCCTCATGGTACTCACACCACCCCACTGAAGGAGTTACCCAGCATACCCCCCCAAAACAACGGTAAACCCTTCAGGTTCACCAATATCTCTATATTGGAAACTGAAAAGGTCATTCTGTCCCTTAAACCGTCAAATTGCCAAGGCGACAGCTGCCCTGCGCAAATCATTAAGGATGCAGCTAGAGATCTAGCACCCTTCATCTCGAAACTTATCAATGCCTCCTTCAACACGAGCACTGTACCTACCAACCTTAAAGGATCCTGGGTTCTCCCCCTTCTCAAAAAACAGACACTTGACCCAGCTATCCCCACTAACTACAGGCCTATTACTACGGTCCCATTTCTCCTTAAAATCATTGATAGAGTAGCCTACCTAAAAAATCAAAAACCATTTGGAGACGCACCAACTGTTAGGTACACGGCAATCTGGCTTCAGACCACTACACGGTACCGAAACAGCCCTCATTGACCTCAAGACACAAATCGACGAGCTGAAGGATAAAGGTAACACAGCTATGCTCCTCCTCCTTGACCTGTCAGCGGCCTTTGACCTTGTGGATCACGCAGTATTATGCAACCATCTAGCGACTGCCGCTCACTTCTCAAGTGAAGCTATAGCATGGGTACAATCCTTCCTAGCCAACCGTTCGATGAGAGTGTTCTCCCCTGTAGCAGCAGCGGACCCAATCCAGATCACTTGTGGTGTCCCACAAGGCTCATGCGTCTCCCCGACTATGTACAATATCTTTACTAAGCCTCTCTTCGACAAACTTGACAAATTAGGGGTAACCTACACAAATTATGCGGACGATACGCAGATTCTCATACCTCTATCAGGCAACTTTGTCGAAGATACGGCTCTAGTAAACAAAATCTACCTCCTCATTCAGGCATGGATGGCCTCCCACGGCCTCTGCCTAAATGACGACAAAACTGAGATATTAATACTGGGTTCCGACTCTAACCTAAAAAAACTGAGCCCCAACTATCGTAATTTCAACATAGATGGCAACACAATCAAGGTGGCCACCGAGGTAAAAACCCTGGGCTTTTACCTCGATTCCACTCTATCCCTCAAAAAACAAGTTAACACCCTGGCATCCTCTACAGCGTACACCTGCAAATTAATCAGGACCTGTAGACCTTACCTCTCTAAAACCAACTGCATCATGCTTGCCAATGCATTAGTCATGTCCAAACTGGACTATTGCAATGCCCTCTATGCAGGTGCCAACAAATCCATCATAAATAAAATGCAAATCCTTCAAAATAACGCTCTTAGAGCAGCCCTTGACATACCCCGTAAAGCACATATCTCAAACGTTAGGAAAGACCACCACTGGCTCAAAATCAGCGACAGAGTCCTGCTCAAGACACTATCGCTTACCCATAAAGGGCTCAACAACACTGCTCCCCCCTACATCTCAGCCAGACTGACTAGAAAATCATCCAGGCACCATACTAGGGCTACTAACCACTACCTGCTCGAAACCCCTAGATTCAGACGTTCCAAAGCGGGCGGAGCAAGCTTCCCTGTCAAAGCTGCCCAGGCCTGGAACGCACTGCCCATTGCACTGAGAGCCAACTTACCCTACTCCAATTTTAGATGCAAGATAAAAAACTGGCTCTGGACAAATGACAACTAACTCTCGTGGCACCCAATGACCATGATACCGTTGTCCAAATCGATTCTGTTCTCATTCCTACACCTGTACACTCCCTCAAAACTACAATATGCTAGTTTTTTTTCCTTCCACACGGCGTGTATTGATATGTTCTTACTGTACTGTTATGTTGTTTCTCGCCTATACTCTGTATGTAACCCAAGCTTAAGTAACCTTGTACCTGCTGCGCCCGGCTACCCCTGGGTTTTGTGCGCATTATCAAATAAACAATACAATACAATACAATACAATACGTGCAATAGCAACAACAACATTACATGTAGGCATGGTAGTGAGAGTAGGCATAGTGGTGGCATTATGACATGCAGTATCAACAACATCATTACATTAAGGCATGGTGGTAAGAGTAGGCATAGTGGTAGCATTAGGACGTGCAATAGCAACAAGATCATTACATGCAGGCATGGCGGTGAGAGTAGGCATAGTGGTGGCATTAGGACTTGCAATATCAACAACATCATTACATGCAGGCATGGTGGTCAGAGTAGGCATAGTGGTGGCATTAGGACATGCAATATCAACAACATCATTACATACAGGCATGGCGGTGAGAGTAGGCATAGTGGTGGCATTAGGACGTGCAATATCAACAACATCATTACATGCAGGCATGGTGGTGAGAGTAGGCATAGTGGTGGCATTAGGACGTCCAATATCAACAACATCATTACATGCAGGCATAGCGATGAGAGTAGGCATAGTGGTGAAAACCAACAACATCATTACATGCAGGCATGGCGGTGAGGGTAGGGATAGTGGTGGCATTAGGATGTGCAATATCAACAACATCATTACATGCAGGCATGGCGGTGAGAGTAGGCATAGTGGTGGCATTAGGACGTGCAATACCAAAAACATCATTACATGCAGGCATGGCGGTGAGAGTAGGCATAGTGGTGGCATTAGGACGTGCAATACCAACAACATCATTACATGCAGGCATGGCAGTGAGAGTAGGCATAGTGGTGGCATTAGGACGTGCAATACCAACAACATCATTACATGCAGGCATGGCGGTAAGAGTAGGCATAGTGGTGGCATTAGGACGTGCAATATCAACAACATCATAACATGCAGGCATGGCGGTGAGAGTAGGCATAGTGGTGGCATTAGGACGTGCAATACCAACAACATCATTACATGCAGGCATGGCGGTAAGAGTAGGCATAGTGGTGGCATTAAGACGTGCAATATCAACAACATCATAACATGCAGGCATGGCGGTAAGAGTAGGCATAGTGGTGGCATTAGGACGTGAAATATCAACATCATTACATGCAGGCACGCTGGTGAGAGTAGGCATAGTGGTAGCATTAGTATGTGCAATATCAACAACATCATTGCATGCAGGCATGGCGGTGAGAGTAGGCATAGTGGTGGCATTATGACATGCAGTATCAACAACATCATTACATTAAGGCTTGGCGATGAGAGTAGGCATAGTGGTGAATACCAACAACATCATTACATGCAGGCATGGCGTTGAGGGTAGGGATAGTGGTGGCATTAGGATGTGCAATATCAACAACATCATTACATGCAGGCATGGCGGTGAGAGTAGGCATAGTGGTGGCATTAGGACGTGCAATACCAACAACATCATTACATGCAGGCATGGCGGTGAGAGTAGGCATAGTGGTGGCATTAGGACGTGCAATACCAACAACATCATTACATGCAGGCTTGGCGGTGAGAGTAGGCATAGTGGTGGCATTATGACATGCAGTATCAACAACATCATTACATTAAGGCATGGTGGTGAGAGTAGGCATAGTGGTGGCATCAGGACGTGCAACATCAACAACATCATTACATGCAGGCATGGCTGTGAGAGTAGGCATAGTGGTGAATACCAACAACAACATTACATGCAGGCATGGCGGTGAGGGTAGGGATAGTGGTGGCATTAGGACGTGCAATATCAACAACATCATTACATGCAGGCATGGCGGTAAGAGTAGGCATAGTGGTGGCATTAGGACGTGCAATACCAACAACATCATTACATGCAGGCATGGTGGGAAGAGTAGCCATAGTGGTGGCATTAGGATGTGCAATATCAACATCATTACATGCAGGCATGGTGGTAAGAGTAGGCACAGTGGTGGCATTAGGACATGCAATATCAACATCATTACATGCAGGCATGGCGGTGAGAGTAGGCATAGTGGTGGCATTAGGACGTGCAATATCAACAACATCATTACATTAAGGCATGATGGTAAGAGTAGGCATAGTGGTGGCATTAGGACGTTCAATATCAACAACATCATTACATTAAGGCATGGTGGTAAGAGTAGGCATAGTGGTGGCATTAGGACGTTCAATATCAACAACATCATTACATTAAGGCATGGTGGTGAGAGTAGGCATAGTGGTGGCATTAGGATGGGCAATTTCAACAACATCATTACATGCAGGCATGGCGGTAAGAGTAGACATAGTGGTGGCATTAGGACGTGAATATCAACATCATTACATGCAGGCATGGTGGTGAGAGTAGGCATAGTGGTATCATTAGGACTTGCAATATCAACAACATCATTACATGCAGGCATGGTGGTAAGAGTAGGCATAGTGGTGGTATTAGGACATGTAATATCAACTAGATCATTACATGCAGGCATGGTGGGAAGAGTAGGCATAGTGGTGGCATTAGGACGTGCAATATCAACAACATCATTACATGCAGGCATGGCGGTGAGAGTAGGCATAGTGGTGGCATTAGGACGTGCAATACCAACAACATGATTACATGCAAGCATGGCGGTGAGAGTAGGCATAGCGGTGGCATTAGGACGTGCAATAGCAACAACAACATTACATGCAGGCATGGCAGTGAGATTAGGCATAGCGGTGGCATTAGGATGTGCAATATCAACAACATCATTACATGCAGGCATGGCAGTAAGAGTAGGCATAGTGGTGGCATTAGGACGTGCAATATCAACAACATCCTGACATGCAGGCATGGTGGGGAGAGTATGCACAGTGGTGGCATTAGGACATGCAATATGAACAACATGACATGCAGGCATGGTGGTGAGAGTAGGCATAGTGGTGGCATTAGGACATGCAATATCAACAACATCATTACATGCAGGCATGGTGGTGAGAGTAGGCATAGTGGTGGCATTAGGACGTGCAATATCAACAAGATCATTACATGCAGGCATGGCGGTGAGAGTAGGCATAGTGGTGGCATTAGGACGTGCAATATCAACAACATCATTACATGCAGGCATGGCAGTGAGAGTAGGCATGGTGAATACCAACACCATCATTACATGCAGGCTTGGCGGTGAGAGTAGGAATAGTGGTGGCATTAGGACGTGCAATATCAACATCATTACATGCAGGCATGGCGGTAAGAGTAGGCACAGTGGTGGCGTTAGGACGTGCAATACCAACAACATCATTACATGCAGGCATGGTGGTGAGAGTAGGCATAGTGGTGGCATTAGGACGTGCAATATCAACAACATCATTACATGCAGGCATGGCAGTGAGAGTAGGCATAGTGGTGGCATTAGGACGTGCAATACCAACAACATCATTACATGCAGGCATGGCGGTAAGAGTAGGCATAGTGGTGGCATTAGGACGTGCAATATCAACAACATCATAACATGCAGGCATGGCGGTGAGAGTAGGCATAGTGGTGGCATTAGGACGTGCAATACCAACAACATCATTACATGCAGGCATGGCGGTAAGAGTAGGCATAGTGGTGGCATTAAGACGTGCAATATCAACAACATCATAACATGCAGGCATGGCGGTAAGAGTAGGCATAGTGGTGGCATTAGGACGTGAAATATCAACATCATTACATGCAGGCACGCTGGTGAGAGTAGGCATAGTGGTAGCATTAGTCTGTGCAATATCAACAACATCATTGCATGCAGGCATGGCGGTGAGAGTAGGCATAGTGGTGGCATTATGACATGCAGTATCAACAACATCATTACATTAAGGCTTGGCGATGAGAGTAGGCATAGTGGTGAATACCAACAACATCATTACATGCAGGCATGGCGTTGAGGGTAGGGATAGTGGTGGCATTAGGATGTGCAATATCAACAACATCATTACATGCAGGCATGGCGGTGAGAGTAGGCATAGTGGTGGCATTAGGACGTGCAATACCAACAACATCATTACATGCATGCATGGCGGTGAGAGTAGGCATAGTGGTGGCATTAGGACGTGCAATACCAACAACATCATTACATGCAGGCATGGCGGTGAGAGTAGGCATAGTGGTGGCATTATGACATGCAGTATCAACAACATCATTACATTAAGGCATGGTGGTGAGAGTAGGCATAGTGGTGGCATCAGGACGTGCAACATCAACAACATCATTACATGCAGGCATGGCTGTGAGAGTAGGCATAGTGGTGAATACCAACAACAACATTACATGCAGGCATGGCGGTGAGGGTAGGGATAGTGGTGGCATTAGGACGTGCAATATCAACAACATCATTACATGCAGGCATGGCGGTAAGAGTAGGCATAGTGGTGGCATTAGGACGTGCAATACCAACAACATCATTACATGCAGGCATGGTGGGAAGAGTAGCCATAGTGGTGGCATTAGGATGTGCAATATCAACATCATTACATGCAGGCATGGTGGTAAGAGTAGGCACAGTGGTGGCATTAGGACATGCAATATCAACATCATTACATGCAGGCATGGCGGTGAGAGTAGGCATAGTGGTGGCATTAGGACGTGCATTATCAACAACATCATTACATTAAGGCATGATGGTAAGAGTAGGCATAGTGGTGGCATTAGGACGTTCAATATCAACAACATCATTACATTAAGGCATGGTGGTAATAGTAGGCATAGTGGTGGCATTAGGACGTTCAATATCAACAACATCATTACATTAAGGCATGGTGGTGAGAGTAGGCATAGTGGTGGCATTAGGATGGGCAATTTCAACAACATCATTACATGCAGGCATGGCGGTAAGAGTAGACATAGTGGTGGCATTAGGACGTGCAATATCAACATCATTACATGCAGGCATGGTGGTGAGAGTAGGCATAGTGGTAGCATTAGGACTTGCAATATCAACAACATCATTACATGCAGGCATGGTGGTAAGAGTAGGCATAGTGGTGGTATTAGGACATGTAATATCAACTAGATCATTACATGCAGGCATGGTGGGAAGAGTAGGCATAGTGGTGGCATTAGGACGTGCAATATCAACAACATCATTACATGCAGGCATGGCGGTGAGAGTAGGCATAGTGGTGGCATTAGGACGTGCAATACCAACAACATGATTACATGCAAGCATGGCGGTGAGAGTAGGCATAGCGGTGGCATTAGGACGTGCAATAGCAACAACAACATTACATGCAGGCATGGCAGTGAGAGTAGGCATAGCGGTGGCATTAGGATGTGCAATATCAACAACATCATTACATGCAGGCATGGCAGTAAGAGTAGGCATAGTGGTGGCATTAGGACGTGCAATATCAACAACATCCTGACATGCAGGCATGGTGGGGAGAGTATGCACAGTGGTGGCATTAGGACATGCAATATGAACAACATGACATGCAGGCATGGTGGTGGGAGTAGGCATAGTGGTGGCATTAGGACATGCAATATCAACAACATCATTACATGCAGGCATGGTGGTGAGAGTAGGCATAGTGGTGGCATTAGGACGTGCAATATCAACAAGATCATTACATGCAGGCATGGCGGTGAGAGTAGGCACAGTGGTGGCATTAGGACGTGCAATATCAACAACATCATTACATGCAGGCATGGCAGTGAGAGTAGGCATGGTGAATACCAACACCATCATTACATGCAGGCTTGGCGGTGAGAGTAGGAATAGTGGTGGCATTAGGACGTGCAATATCAACATCATTACATGCAGGCATGGCGGTAAGAGTAGGCACAGTGGTGGCGTTAGGACGTGCAATACCAACAACATCATTACATGCAGGCATGGTGGTGAGAGTAGGCATAGTGGTGGCATTAGGACGTGCAATATCAACAACATCATTACATGCAGGCATGGCAGTGAGAGTAGGCATGGTGAATACCAACACCATCATTACATGCAGGCTTGGCGGTGAGAGTAGGAATAGTGGTGGCATTAGGACGTGCAATATCAACATCATTACATGCAGGCATGGCGGTAAGAGTAGGCACAGTGGTGGCGTTAGGACGTGCAATACCAACAACATCATTACATGCAGGCATGGTGGTGAGAGTAGGCATAGTGGTGGCATTAGGATGTGCAATATCAACAACATCATTACATGCAGGCATGGTGGTGAGAGTAGGCATAGTGGTGGCATTAGGACGTGCAATATCAGCATCATTACATGCAGGCATGGCGGTGAGAGTAGGCATAGTGGTGGCATTAGGATGTGCAATACCAAAAACATCAGTACATGCAGGCATGGCGGTGAGAGTAGGCATAGTGGTGAATACCAACAACATCATTACATGCAGGCATGGCGGTAAGAGTAGGCATAGTGGTGGCATTAGGACGTGCAATATCAACATCATGACATGCAGGCATGGTGGTAAGAGTAGGCATAGTGGTGGCATTAGGACGTGCAATATCAACAACATCATTACATGCAGGCATGGCGGTGAGAGTAGCCATAGTGGTGGCATTAGGACGTGCAATACCAACAACATCATTACATGCAGGCATGGTGGTGAGAGTAGGCATAGTGGTGGCATTAGGACGTGCAATATCAACATCATTAGATGCAGGCACGCTGGTGAGAGTAGGCATAGTGGTGGCATTAGGACGTGCAATATCAACAAGATCATTACATGCAGGCATGGTGCTGATGGTAGGCATAGTGGTGGCATTAGGATGTGCAATATCAACAACATCATTACATGCAGGCATGGCGGTGAGAGTAGGCATAGTGGTGGCATTAGGACGTGCAATATCAACAGCATTACATGCAGGCATGGTGGTGAGAGTAGGCATAGTGGTGGCATTAGGACGTGCAATATCAACAACATCATTACATGCAGGCATGGTGCGGATGGTAGGCATAGTGGTGGCATTAGGACGTGCAATATCAACAACATCATTACATGCAGGCATGGTGGTAAGGGTAGGCATAATGGTGGCATTAGGACGTGCAATACCAACAACATCATTACATGCAGGCATGGTGGGAAGAGTAGGCATAGTGGTGACATTAGGAAGTGCAATATCATCAGCATCATTACATGCAGGCATGGTGGTCAGAGTCGGCATAGTGGTGGCATTAAGACGTGCAATATCAACAACATCATTACATGCAGGCATGGCGGAGAGAGTGGGCATAGTGGTGGCATTAGGACGTGCAATATCAACAACATCATTACATGCAGGCATGGTGGTAAGAGTAGGCATAATGGTGGCATTAGGACGTGCAATATCAACAACATCATTACATGAAGGCATGGTGGTAAGAGTAGGCATAGTGGTGGCATTAGGACGTGCAATATCAACAACATCATTATATGCAGGCATGGCAGTGAGAGTAGGCATAGTGGTGGCATTAGGACGTGCAATACCAACAACATCATTACATGCAGGCATGGCGGTCAGAGTAGGCATAGTGGTGAATACCAACAACATCATTACATGCAGGCATGGCAGTGAGGGTAGGGATAGTGGTGGCATTAGGACGTGCAATATCAACAACATCATTACATGCAGGCATGGCGGTGAGAGTAGGCATAGTGGTGGCATTAGGACGTGCATTACCAACAACATCATTACATGCAGGCATGGCGGTGAGAGTAGGCATAGTGGTGAATACCAACAACATCATTACATGCAGGCATGGCGGTGAGGGTAGGGATAGTGGTGGCATTAGGACGTGCAATACCAACAACATCATTACATGCAGGCATGGCGGTAAGAGTAGACATAGTGGTGGCATTAGGACGTGCAATATCAACATCATTACATGCAGGCATGGTGGTAAGAGTAGGCACAGTGGTGGCATTAGGACATGCAATATCAACATCATTACATGCAGGCATGGCGGTGAGAGTAGGCATAGTGGTGGCATTAGGACGTGCAATATCAACAACATCATTACATTAAGGCATGATGGTAAGAGTAGGCATAGTGGTGGCATTAGGACGTTCAATATCAACAACATCATTACATTAAGGCATGGTGGTAATAGTAGGCATAGTGGTGGCATTAGGACGTTCAATATCAACAACATCATTACATTAAGGCATGGTGGTGAGAGTAGGCATAGTGGTGGCATTAGGATGGGCAATTTCAACAACATCATTACATGCAGGCATGGCGGTAAGAGTAGACATAGTGGTGGCATTAGGACGTGCAATATCAACATCATTACATGCAGGCATGGTGGTGAGAGTAGGCATAGTGGTAGCATTAGGACTTGCAATATCAACAACATCATTACATGCAGGCATGGTGGTAAGAGTAGGCATAGTGGTGGTATTAGGACATGTAATATCAACTAGATCATTACATGCAGGCATGGTGGGAAGAGTAGGCATAGTGGTGGCATTAGGACGTGCAATATCAACAACATCATTACATGCAGGCATGGCGGTGAGAGTAGGCATAGTGGTGGCATTAGGACGTGCAATACCAACAACATGATTACATGCAAGCATGGCGGTGAGAGTAGGCATAGCGGTGGCATTAGGACGTGCAATAGCAACAACAACATTACATGCAGGCATGGCAGTGAGAGTAGGCATAGCGGTGGCATTAGGATGTGCAATATCAACAACATCATTACATGCAGGCATGGCAGTAAGAGTAGGCATAGTGGTGGCATTAGGACGTGCAATATCAACAACATCCTGACATGCAGGCATGGTGGGGAGAGTATGCACAGTGGTGGCATTAGGACATGCAATATGAACAACATGACATGCAGGCATGGTGGTGAGAGTAGGCATAGTGGTGGCATTAGGACATGCAATATCAACAACATCATTACATGCAGGCATGGTGGTGAGAGTAGGCATAGTGGTGGCATTAGGACGTGCAATATCAACAAGATCATTACATGCAGGCATGGCGGTGAGAGTAGGCATAGTGGTGGCATTAGGACGTGCAATATCAACAACATCATTACATGCAGGCATGGCAGTGAGAGTAGGCATGGTGAATACCAACACCATCATTACATGCAGGCTTGGCGGTGAGAGTAGGAATAGTGGTGGCATTAGGACGTGCAATATCAACATCATTACATGCAGGCATGGCGGTAAGAGTAGGCACAGTGGTGGCGTTAGGACGTGCAATACCAACAACATCATTACATGCAGGCATGGTGGTGAGAGTAGGCATAGTGGTGGCATTAGGACGTGCAATATCAACAACATCATTACATGCAGGCATGGCAGTGAGAGTAGGCATGGTGAATACCAACACCATCATTACATGCAGGCTTGGCGGTGAGAGTAGGAATAGTGGTGGCATTAGGACGTGCAATATCAACATCATTACATGCAGGCATGGCGGTAAGAGTAGGCACAGTGGTGGCGTTAGGACGTGCAATACCAACAACATCATTACATGCAGGCATGGTGGTGAGAGTAGGCATAGTGGTGGCATTAGGATGTGCAATATCAACAACATCATTACATGCAGGCATGGTGGTGAGAGTAGGCATAGTGGTGGCATTAGGACGTGCAATATCAGCATCATTACATGCAGGCATGGTGGTGAGAGTAGGCATAGTGGTGGCATTAGGATGTGCAATACCAAAAACATCAGTACATGCAGGCATGGCGGTGAGAGTAGGCATAGTGGTGAATACCAACAACATCATTACATGCAGGCATGGCGGTAAGAGTAGGCATAGTGGTGGCATTAGGACGTGCAATATCAACATCATGACATGCAGGCATGGTGGTAAGAGTAGGCATAGTGGTGGCATTAGGACGTGCAATATCAACAACATCATTACATGCAGGCATGGCGGTGAGAGTAGCCATAGTGGTGGCATTAGGACGTGCAATACCAACAACATCATTACATGCAGGCATGGTGGTGAGAGTAGGCATAGTGGTGGCATTAGGACGTGCAATATCAACATCATTAGATGCAGGCACGCTGGTGAGAGTAGGCATAGTGGTGGCATTAGGACGTGCAATATCAACAAGATCATTACATGCAGGCATGGTGCTGATGGTAGGCATAGTGGTGGCATTAGGATGTGCAATATCAACAACATCATTACATGCAGGCATGGCGGTGAGAGTAGGCATAGTGGTGGCATTAGGACGTGCAATATCAACAGCATTACATGCAGGCATGGTGGTGAGAGTAGGCATAGTGGTGGCATTAGGACGTGCAATATCAACAACATCATTACATGCAGGCATGGTGCGGATGGTAGGCATAGTGGTGGCATTAGGACGTGCAATATCAACAACATCATTACATGCAGGCATGGTGGTAAGGGTAGGCATAATGGTGGCATTAGGACGTGCAATACCAATAACATCATTACATGCAGGCATGGTGGGAAGAGTAGGCATAGTGGTGACATTAGGAAGTGCAATATCATCAGCATCATTACATGCAGGCATGGTGGTCAGAGTCGGCATAGTGGTGGCATTAAGACGTGCAATATCAACAACATCATTACATGCAGGCATGGCGGAGAGAGTGGGCATAGTGGTGGCATTAGGACGTGCAATATCAACAACATCATTACATGCAGGCATGGTGGTAAGAGTAGGCATAATGGTGGCATTAGGACGTGCAATATCAACAACATCATTACATGAAGGCATGGTGGTAAGAGTAGGCATAGTGGTGGCATTAGGACGTGCAATATCAACAACATCATTATATGCAGGCATGGCAGTGAGAGTAGGCATAGTGGTGGCATTAGGACGTGCAATACCAACAACATCATTACATGCAGGCATGGCGGTCAGAGTAGGCATAGTGGTGAATACCAACAACATCATTACATGCAGGCATGGCAGTGAGGGTAGGGATAGTGGTGGCATTAGGACGTGCAATATCAACAACATCATTACATGCAGGCATGGCGGTGAGAGTAGGCATAGTGGTGGCATTAGGACGTGCATTACCAACAACATCATTACATGCAGGCATGGCGGTGAGAGTAGGCATAGTGGTGAATACCAACAACATCATTACATGCAGGCATGGCGGTGAGGGTAGGGATAGTGGTGGCATTAGGACTTGCAATATCAACAACATCATTACATGCAGGCATGGCGGTGAGAGTAGGCATAGTGGTGAATACCAACAACATCATTACATGCAGGCATGGCGGTGAGGGTAGGGATAGTGGTGGCATTAGGACGTGCAATATCAACAACATCATTATATGCAGGCATAGCAGTGAGAGTAGGCATAGTGGTGGCATTATGACATGCAGTATCAACAACATCATTACATTAAGGCATGGTGGTGAGAGTAGGCATAGTGGTGGCATTAGGACGTGCAATACCAACAACATCATTACATGCAGGCATGGCGGTCAGAGTAGGCATAGTGGTGAATACCAACAACATCATTACATGCAGGCATGGCAGTGAGGGTAGGGATAGTGGTGGCATTAGGACGTGCAATATCAACAACATCATTACATGCAGGCATGGCGGTGAGAGTAGGCATAGTGGTGGCATTAGGACGTGCATTACCAACAACATCATTACATGCAGGCATGGCGGTGAGAGTAGGCATAGTGGTGAATACCAACAACATCATTACATGCAGGCATGGGGTGAGGGTAGGGATAGTGGTGGCATTAGGACGTGCAATATCAACAACATCATTATATGCAGGCATGGCAGTGAGAGTAGGCATAGTGGTGGCATTAGGACGTGCAATACCAACAACATCATTACATGCAGGCATGGCGGTGAGAGTAGGCATAATGGTGAATACCAACAACATCATGACATGCAGGCATGGTGGTGAGAGTAGGCATAGTGGTGGCATTAGGACGTGCAATATCAACATCATGACATGCAGGCATGGTGGTGAGAGTAGGCATAGTGGTGGCATTAGGACGTGCAATATCAACATCATTACATTAAGGCATGGTGGTGAGAGTAGGCATAGTGGTGGCATTAGGACGTGCATTACCAACAACATCATTACATGCAGGCATGGCGGTGAGAGTAGCCATAGTGGTAGCATTAGGAAGTGCAATATCAACATCATTACATGCAGGCATGACGGTAAGAGTAGGCATAATGATGGCATTAGGACGTGCAATATCAACAAGATCATTACATGCAGGCATGGCGGTGAGAGTAGGTATAGTGGTGAATACCAACAACATCATTACATGCAGGCATGGCGGTGAGAGTAGGCATAGTGGTGGCATTAGGACGTGCAATATGAACAACATCATTACATGCAGGCATGGCGGTGAGAGTAGGCATAGTGGTGAATACCAACAACATCATTACATGCAGGCTTGGCGGTGAGAGTAGGCATAGTGGTGAATACCAACAACATCATTACATGCAGGCATGGCAGTGATAGTAGGCATAGTGGTAGCATTAGGATGTGCAATATCAACAACATCATGACATGCAGGCATGGCGGTGAGAGTAGGCATAGTGGTGGCATTAGGACGTGCAATATCAACATCATTACATGCAGGCATGGCGGTAAGAGTAGGCATAGTGGTGGCATTAGGACGTGCAATATCAACATCATTACATGCAGGCATGGCGGTGAGAGTAGGCATAGTGGTGGCATTAGAACGTGCAATATCAACATCCTTACATGCGGACATGGCGGTGAGAGTAGGCATAATGGTGGCATTAGGACGTGCAATATCAACAACATCATTACATGCAGGCATGGCGGTAAGAGTAGGCATAATGGTGGCATTATGACATGCAATATCAAGAACATCATTACATGCAGGCATGGTGCAAAGAGTAGGCATAGTGGTGGCATTAGGACGTGCAATATCAACAACATCATTACATTAAGGCATGGCGGTGAGAGTAGGCATAGTGGTAGCATTAGGACGTGCAACATCAACATCATTAAATGCAGGCATGGCAGTGAGAGTAGGCATAGCGGTGGCATTAGTACGTGCAATAGCAACAACAACATTACATGTAGGCATGGTAGTGAGAGTAGGCATAGTGGTGGCATTATGACATTCAGTATCAACAACATCATTACATTAAGGCATGGTGGTGAGAGTAGGCATAGTGGTAGCATTAGGACGTGCAATAGCAAAAAGATCATTACATGCAGGCATTGTGGGAAGAGTAGGCATAGTGTTGGCATTAGGACGTTCAATATCAACAACATCATTACATTAAGGAATGCTGGTAAGAGTAGGCATAGTGGTGGTATTAGGACGTGCAATATCAACAACATCATTACATGCAGCTATGGCAATGAAAGTAGGCATAGCGGTGGCATTAGGACGTCCAATATCAACAACATCATTACATGCAGGCATGGTGGTGAGAGTAGGCATAGTGGTGGCATTAGGACGTCCAATATCAACAACATCATTACATGCAGGCATGGTGGTAATAATAGGCATAGTGGTAGCATTAGTATGTGCAATATCAACAACATCATTGCATGCAGGCATGGCGATGAGAGTAGGCATAGTGGTGGCATTAGGACGTCCAATACCAACAACATCATTACATGCAGGCATGGCGGTGATAGTAGGCATAGTGGTAGCATTAGGACGTGCAATATCAACAACATCATTACATGTAGGCATGGCAGTGAGAGTAGGCATAGTGGTGGCATTAGGACGTGCAATATCAACAACATCATTACATGCAGGCATGGCGGTGAGAGTAGGCATTGTGGTGGCATTAGGACGTGCAATATCAACATCATTACATGCAGGCATGGTGGTAAGAGTAGGCATAGTAGTGGCATTAGGACGTGCAATATCAACATCATTACATGCAGGCATGGCGGTGAGAGTAGGCATAGTGGTGGCATTAGAACGTGCAATATCAATGTCCTTACATGCGGACATGGCGGTGAGAGTAGGCATAATGGTGGCATTAGGACGTGCAATATCAACAACATCATTACATGCAGGCATGGCGGTAAGAGTAGGCATAATGGTGGCATTATGACATGCAATATCAACAACATTATTACATGCAGGCATGGTGTGAAAAGTAGGCATAGTGGTGGCATTAGGACGTGCAATATCAACAACATCATTACATGCAGGCATGGTGGTAAGAGTAGGCATAATGGTGGCATTAGGACGTGCAATATCAACAACATCATTACATGAAGGCATGGTGGTAAGAGTAGGCATAGTGGTGGCATTAGGACGTGCAATATCAACAACATCATTACATGCAGGCATGGTGGTAAGAGTAGGCATAGTGGTGGCATTATGACATGCAGTATCAACAACATCATTACATTAAGGCATGGCGGTAAGAGTAGGCATAGTGGTGGAATTAGGACATGCAATATCAACAACATCATAACATGCAGGCATGGCAGTGAGAGTAGGCATAGTGGTGGCATTATGACATGCAGTATCAACAACATCATTACATTAAGGCATGGGGTGAGAGTAGGCATAGTGGTGGCATTAGGACGTGCAATACCAACAACATCATTACATGCAGACATGTCGGTGAGAGTAGGCATAGTGGTGAATACCAACAACATCATTACATGCAGGCATGGCGGTGAGGGTAGGGATAGTGGTGGCATTAGGACGTGCAATATCAACAACATCATTACATGCAGGCATGGCGGTGAGAGTAGGCATAGTGGTGGCATTAGGACGTGCATTACCAACAACATCATTACATGCAGGCATGGCGGTGAGAGTAGCCATAGTGGTAGCATTAGGAAGTACAATATCAACATTTTACATGCAGGCATGGCGGTAAGAGTAGGCATAATGATGGGATTAGGACGTGCAATATCAACAAGATCATTACATGCAGGCATGGCAGTGAGAGTAGGCATAATGGT